>NC_043992.1:39477729-39550229 GCF_902150065.1 Myripristis murdjan | reverse complement strand
CATTGAAAAATGCCCTGAAAAAACGCCCTTGTCTAATATTGGGGGTCTAAGCAAATACACATGTATTGTAGCCTACTTGCATAATTATGTAAACCAGTAGCTCGCCTGATGCCGCGATTACCGGCGAATGGCCGCATTGCGCCGTCAATAATCAACCATGTTGTCTGTGTCATTGTCCGTTGTGCTGCTGCAGCCGCGTATGAACAAAAGTTGATTTATAATGAAAGGTATGGCAGTCTGTGTGCACCGCTCACCCGTCAGATCCGGCAGACCTGACCGGTGCTCCCGTCCCGCCTGATGCTGACCGGTGCCACGGCCAGCACGCCTGATGGTGGCCGGTGGGTTTTTTATGCAAACAAGATTTTGTCCATATAAATAGTATTTTTTCCAAAAAAGGTATTTGTGCAGCCATCGAGTCCAACCGGAATATCCTCTGTGAAAATGTGAAAGTGTTTTCAGGTGTTCATAACAACAGTCAATACACTTGCACAGTATTGTACAGTAGTACTGTAGGCCAATGAGCAACACAATATGTGCACCCACTGTACTGTGAACTGTGTACATGTACACTGTGTACGTTTGGAACCTTCAGCAAACTGTGCACGCTGAACTGGCTTTTATCCACCTTATTCCTGGGGGCACTACTGCGGATATGATTATGGGTGCAACTTCCGGCGCGATAGCAGAAGTAGCAGTTACTAAGTGTCTAATCAGTAACGGCAGCGGTTATTTCAAAACAATCTAGTTAGTTTCTTAATTAATAAATAGTTAGTTAGTTAGTTAGTTTCTTGACAAATTGTTAGTTAGTTAGTTCGTTCGTTCGTTCGTTAGCCAGTTTTCTTAACAAATTCTTAGTTTCTTAACAAATTGTCTTGTTTGTCTTAAAATGTCTCTTGGGAGCTCTGGCACCTGTTGTGCGGTTCAAGGCTGTACTAACAACCAGAGGAGGCTGAATCTGTGGCTTGATGAACAGTGTTTTGAACATGCACCCAGAACAAAAAGGGAATGCTCCTGTGTTCAGCGTTACACTTTCCATCGCCTACCTACAGACGAGGAAGCCAGAAGGATGTGGCTGAAAAACCTGAATTTGAAGAGACCCCCGAAAACATTGTATGTATGTTCATTTCATTTCGTCGACAAAAAGCCGACGGAGGAAAACCCGAATCCTACTTTGTAGCTGGGCTACGACAGACCACCAGATAAGAAACGCCGGGTCCTCAGAAGGGATGGAGGACCACACATACTCGAAAGGACCTATCATCTCTTGCAGTATGAGCACACCATCCCCGGAACTGTCACATCCTGTTGCAGATGGTATGTTACAGAGTGATGCAGACTCCCTCTTGTATACAGGAATCCCACTAGTTGAGTTTCACACCCTTGTTTCCTGCCTACAACCATTTGCTCCAACTACATCATCCGTGCCAGTGGTGGATCAAATCCTAATGACCTTAATGAAACTAAGACAAAACTTTGTCATGGCTGATCTAGCACGGCGATTTAAAACATCACAAAGTCAGGTCAGCAAGACTGTTGGACAGTGGATAGACATAATGTCTGAACACATGAAGGACCTTATTCCATGGCTGCCTCATGAAACAATCAGAGCTACATTGCCACAGGCTTTTAAGGAACAATTTTCAAATACAACCTGTGTAGTTGACTGCTCAGAGACCGTCCTGCAGAAAGCCAAAAATCTGGACTCTAGAAGCGAATCATACAGTCACTACTATGCCAGCAACACAGTGAAATATGTAGTGGCAATCTCTCCCTCTGGAATTATCATGTTCATTTCAGATGCTTATGGTGGCAAATGCAGTGACAGGTACATAACACAGAGCTCAGGGTTTCTGGACTACTTGCGTGCTGGAGACGAGGTGATGGGGGACCGTGGTTTCACAATTAGGGACCTGCTGGAGGAGCGAAGGGTGAACTTAATCATACCAGCATTCACACGCAAAGGAAGCCAGCTGACCAATGAGGAGGTCACTCACACACGACGCATCGCTCATGCCCGCATTCATGTTGAACGGGCAATAAGGCGTCTGAAGGTGTACAAGATTCTTTCTCAAACAGTGCCAATTAACTTGGTACCAAAGATAGATAAAATACTCAAGATCTGTGCTGGTCTAGTGAATTTAAGAGGTGAGCTTATTTCAAGTGAAAAATGAACTGTATTTCCTGTGTTAATTGTCTGTTTAGGTTGACATGAGTCTTGATTTTTGATTGGTGGTGCACAGTGATGCAAAAGAAAAGTAATGAAATGCATTAACACTAAAGTAACAAGCAAAATGTAAGGAGGAGAAAGAACATTTATTTGTATTGAAATGTATGTAGGAGGTAAATATAAATAACTGTCAGAGAAATAAATACTTGAGTAAAGAACAGATAAATGAAAAATGTACCGTATTGACCCGAATAAAAGACGACCCTGATTTTAAGACGACCCCTCTTTTTCAAGACCCTTTTTTGAAAAAAATACTTTTTATATGGACATTCTGCCAGGAGCGGACTTACCATTCGGCAAAACTAGGCGGTTGCCTAGGGCCCCAAGTTCCTGAGGGCCCCATAAAACTCCTCATACACTTATGGTTAATACAGTTGTTACTTATTTGCACGCATTAATTATGTTTTTGATTAAAATACTTTTGCTAAAATGCCAGCAGAATGCTTATCGTATTATGTGTGTCTCGGGGCCCCTGTTTTGTGTGTTGTCCTCTCATCTCAGAGGGCCCCATGCCTGCCTTTGCCTTGGGCCCCAAATTTCTTAAATCTGCCACTGCATTCTGCAACACCAGCCCATGCTAGCTTTAAACTCAGTGCGGGGTATGTTGAGCTCTGTGGCAGCTTCAAGTGCTTTCTGCTGCATCACAGCCCTCGTAACGGGCAGTCCTTCACTACGTTTCTCATTCACAAAATCGCACACCCTCCTGTCAGTCTCGTTGAATCGACCAGTTTGTGGACCACGAAAAACTCTTCTCTGGCTGTGGGCATTTTTTTAGCTCTTCTTTCTGAGACCGCCACCGTCTCACATTGCACTCATGGCCGGGGTTAAGGGGGATGTTTATTTACCTTAACAGTTTCGGAGGTAACTTCAGAAAGCGTCCAACTGACAGCCGGAGCGGCATGTCAGCTGGCTTCTACATTCAACCGGGTGGCGGCGCACACCGGCCGGCCCACCTGATGCCAGCTGGTGCCTCGGTCAGCACCGCGCCCACCCAGTCAGGTCTGCCGGATCTGACAGGTGCGCGGCGCACACAGACTGCCATATATACCTTTCATCATAAATCAACTTTTGTTTATACGCGGTTGCAGCAGCACCATGGACAGCGACACAGACACCATGGTTGATTATTGATTGCGCAACGCGGCCATTCGCCGGTAATCACGCCGCACATTAATCGATTTTGCGGAGGCAGGAGGAAAGTTGCATGATTTACGTTGTATCCACGTTCGCCCGCTGCGTGCGTGACCGTGCATGTGCTCGTGCATGAACGCCCGTACCGTACTGGAGCACACCCCTTCCAACTGTGCCAGATCGGGGGAAGTGTGCTCTATTCAAGCACGGAACATATGCAAGTACAATACATGTGTATTTGCTTAGACCCCCAATATAAGACAAGGGCGTTTTTTCAGGGCATTTTCAATGGAAAAAATATCGTCTTATATTCAGATCAATACGGTACATAGTACAGTGTAGGGGTGGAAAACCGAACTGTGAAAAATGAACCATTCAATCAACAATCCACCCTGCAAAGTGCAGTGTTGCAAACACATCTGCTGTCCAAGAGACATCTAGCCAAACACTGAGCTAATGAATTAATGAATGTATTGAAGGTGTTTTTATGGTTGTTAATAGTCTAACTAGTCTAAGTAAACTTTTGCCTTTGAAAGGATCCTTGTTGATTTCATGTTGTTATCCCAAATCTTTGAATGAAAAAAAAAAAAATTTGGCAAGTGAGACAAAATACAGAGAACATTGGACATGGTAGTGTTTTTTTTTTTTTTTTTTTTCCTATGATGTTCAAAACAAACCGAGGTTGTGAGCCAAAAACTGCAATACAAACCGAACCGTTTCACCCCCAGTACAGTACAGAATTTGTTGTTATTTATTTATTGTTGTTTGTCTAACTTGCTTGGAACTTGTTTGAAACTTGCTTAATACTATAAACCAAGAAAAATGAAATTTGTTTTAGGTAGAAATATAAACTGTCTTGTATTTTGTAATATATCTGAGGGTGATTTTTTAAGATTTTGTGCTTTTAATAAAACTAAAAGCAAAAAGGCATCTGTTGTACTATTTTCTTTGAAGTGTTTACTACCTTTATACACTGCTATTTGTGTTTTTTATGTGTAATGTTACTACACCTAACACCTGTCATCTGCTTACTGTATTTTCAAAAGACTCAGGTATTTGGGGCAGAGCTTCATCTTCTTATCAACAAAGTCATCCACTAATCTTGGAAGCATGTGTGAACAATAAAAATCCTGCAGGTGTTTCACATGTACATCTGCATAGTCTTTGTCAAATGGCATGTCCAGCTCCAGGTGCTCCGTTGGTGTCCAGATGACCAGCTTGCAGCTCTGCACAGGCACATCATTGTCAGCTGTGTCTGGAAGAATAAATGTAATATAAAATGGGTTACAGTTTTCTAACCCTTTTTTTTTAAATGAAGGTTCACAAATATCTATCACATTAATTCACACACAAGTAGTGATATTTTTTGCCCACCTGGAGGTAGTATCCACTTGGTCCATTAGGGAAAATGACATAGTTCCCATCACTTGAGCATCTGATATCACCATTTGGCCCACTGAGAAAGTCTGCAATGGGACACTTCAGTGGACACTTCATCTCAAGGAGCTGTGTGGAGTCCAAAATTCCATCTGGGCTGGCTCCAAACCAGGGATGGTCAGGACACACCACCAGGCCTTTCCTCTCCACAGTGTGCCCCTGTCCTTCCATGAGCTGAATGGCTTTTTCCTCATTCTCTCTGCCATAATTTGTTACTGTGTTGCCAGTGAAGGTGGGGTATAAGTGTTCGTTGAGGAATTTTTGTGGGTTAGTTCTGCTCCGTTTGGGGACTTTCTTTGCTGTGCTGGCAGTCAGTCGAAGCTTCCTTGCATCATGCCACAATTGTGATGCACTCTGCACTCGGGTCTCCTCGGTCAGCTTCTCTGTCTGGGCAGGGCTTAGCTGAACATAGGTCTCATAAAAAGTGAGACACTTTTTACAGGTTAGTGTTGTGCCATGTTCTGTATGGGGTATCTGTAGATCACCCTGGCTCTGAGAGGACTCATTACTCTCTACTTCTAACCTGTAGCACCGCTGAAGGAGACCATCTGTCTGCAGCTGAAATAATGGGGCCATCACAGAGGAACGGATGTGGGTCTTAAATTCTGCATGGTTTTTGAAAAGTTTGGGAGGGGCTTCTGCAGGTGAAACACTTACAGGATCTGGTGTTGATGTTGATGAGCCTGGATGAATGTGGTCTGCTTTATGACGTTTGAATTTTATATGCATCACCTTTTTCAGCTCTACATTCTTCCTTGTACCTGCATTCCACTTCCTCTGTACGTCAGTACAGGCTATCCCTGTCTTTCCCTGTCTGACTGCATTCTCAACCTACATGAAAAAATTGCCTGTTACAAAATGCACTCTGCAGCTCAAACAGTTAAAATTTATTTGTCAGTTACAAAGTGTCATTACAAAGCACATTACAATAATAAAATATCAGGACAATCAATATTTTACCTTCCACAGTATTGCAGCTGCGTGGCTGCAAGATCTCCCTGCTCCTGCAACACATGAGCACTCAGCTGTTTGTATTTCACCTGACGCTTTAACTAAAACCCAGGCCCGGTGATGTGGGACTTTAAGGCTCTGACTTGGCTCTATGTCTGCTTTCAAATACATAAGGTCGTGTCCCACCTCCTTTAACAAAACATGACCGACCTTGTTGCTGTGGAGGTACTGATACGCCTCAGAGCTTTTCAAATTGTTCATAGCTTCGCCGTCTGTGGCAACAGAGTCAATAAAATAGCTGAATATGCTTGTGTACGTTATCTTTGGCCACTTCTTCAGATCGTCCTCCCATCCCTCGAGAGTAGAAGGCAGCGGTATGATAATATTATCCCGTTTGAGGTGTGAAAGTTGATGTTCCCACATGTTTCATTTACCGATCGCTTCAAAAAAGATGATTAGCGTTGGCTGTTACCATGGTAAACGCCGGTTCCGGTTCAGCAGTGGAAGTCGCACCCATAATTCGTGCAAGGGATCATGGGGGCGAGGAATAAGGTGGATAGGTGTGGTCACATCATTTGCAACAAGTGTCTTCAATTTTGAGTTGTTATGTTTAATGAATGAAGCCAGGTGTGTTCATTGTGTTCAAATTTTGCTGACTGCAGGCAGCATTTATCCAGTTGAGTCATCATCCTTCATAATCTTATCATATGCACACTCAACAGTTACAGTTTTTTTTCGATTGCTAAAACACAAAAAGCAAAAATTAGGCACAATTTTCACAACCTTTACTTCTGTCCCCAATCGCTTGACTCAATTTGTTACTACTTTAGATTTCCTTATCATATTAGAACTCTGACTTTCCTTCTTTACACTCTGATGTCAATTTCACATCACCTTGTTGTCAAAACACAACACACAATTTTTCAGGTTTGCACACACTTCTCACATGAAATCTCAAAGCATCAATCGACAACACACAAATATTCAAATCTCTAAACTTTTGGGTCTGGCGAGCAATTTGCAATCAAAGACTGCAGCATAAAAAGAGGCTTGACCCTCTGTTTTGTTTGATGAGCAATGGAGAACAGAGACAACAGTCAGAGAAGGAGAGGGGTACGAATGAGAGGAGGAGGTGGACGAGGAGGAATAGGAAGAGGAGGAAGAGGTGGAAGAGGACAAGGAGGAAGAGGAGGAATAGGAATAGGAGGAAGAGGTGGAAGAGGAGGAAGAGGAGGAGGAGGACGAGGAAGAGGAGGAAGAGGAGGAAGAGGAGGAGGAGGACGAGGAGGAATAGGAAGAGGAGGAAGAGGAGGAGGAGGGGGAAGAGGAAGAGGAGGAAGAGGAGGAGGAGGGGGAAGAGGAAGAGGAGGAAGAGGAGGAGGAGGACAACAAGGAGAAGCAAGAGAAAGAAGAAGGGGAATCCGAATCTCCAGTGAGATTGGTGCTACTGTATTGGACCATGTGCTCACCCATGGGCTGAGCATGAGGGAGGCTGGCCAGAGGGTCCAGCCAAACCTCAGCCGCTTCACAGTGTCGACCATCATCAGGACGTTCAGGATGGAGAACAGGTACGAAATCTATTGTCCGTGTGTATTGTAATACTGCATTCAATAGACTACAGCACTGTTTCCTAAACAGGGTTTTGGGACGCATTTGTGGGTCGCAGTCACATTGTTTGGGGTCCCTTTATTCTTTGTTTCCTACATTTTGTTATTAATTATTATTATTATTTCACAACATTTAAGTAAAGAAAAATGATTCCAAGAAAGCAACGTTTAAAAATAAAATGTTCTGTCTGAAAATGTGTGTGATGTTTTATGTTTGTCTATGAGAGAAGTGGGCATTGTCATTGATTCAGTGTGTTCCATTTCTATAATTGTGTTTTCAGTTTTGCTCTTCAGTGTTCTGTACATGCTTGGTAGTGTTCAGCCAAAAGCTTAGTTGTGTTTATTCAATGAATGGTATGTGTGTGTCATGTGAAAATATGGCTGTGTTTACCAAATGAAAACACGAGTTCCATTTTGTGAACATGTTAAGAGATTTGATGGCAAAGAGTTGTTTTGCAAAGGGATGCCAGGGTTTAGCAATTTGTGTGTGATGTTTGGAGTTTTGTGTGTGCAGTTTTGAAAAAAAAAACGTACAGTTTTGAAAAACGTGTTTTAGCAATCGAAAAAAACTGTAACAGATTTCGGTTTGTTTTTGTACTGCAAGTGCTAGGTGTAAATACAGAAGATTTCTGTTTTTTGTACTTTTTTTTTTTTTACTATATACAAGTGCTAAATGCACAGTTTGGTTTTGCAAGAGGACTCTGAAGTTTTGTGAATGTAGCTTGAAAATTGGGTTTTGTGTCCACAGTTTAGAGAAAAGGAGAGCAACTTGTGAGAAATGTGTCTTAGCAATCGAGAAAACCTGTAATACTAAAATGAGGCCATATCAGACTCCTTTGGAACATTATAAAATAAACAGGCTTCCTTCACAAAATGTAAACAGTGATGTGCACTGACGGTAACACTGCAATTATTCATTATTCGTTTAACCCTCGAAAAGCCTTAAGGGTCAAAACGACCCGAGCGTCCACGAGTCTTTTTTCCGGGGTCCTGCGGCACGTGGCCGAAGGGTCCGGGGGAAAGCGGGAGCGCTGGAGACTGCGACCGCCACCGCAGAGCCGAAGGCGAGGTATGGGCTTTACGAGGGTTAAGGGGCTTTCACATAGCGCGCGGTATGGGCCGCACTCTGCAGGTACAGCGCAGACGTGCGCAGAGCAGCAGAAAAAAAATCTCACCTATAGTGGAAAGCAAAAGCATCATATATCTCTGCCAATTTTTAAACACATCTGGTTTTCCCAAATTGTTGGATCTCTCTCTCCATGATTGTGCATTTTTAATGAGATCAGGTAGGACTGCAGTCTGCTGTCCCACAGCTCTGCACACAGAGAGACAGCCACAGTGACGCTTTCCTCCATTGTTGTTTTGCCATTCTGCCAAAATCCGCCAGATTTTTTTCTGATTCCACTGTTCTCTCCTATTGGACTCGCCGAGGTGACGTCACAGGGCGCTGTGTGCAAGTTAAAAAAAAAATTCAATTTGGGCACAGCGCGCACAGGCGCCGGCACCAGCCTCTAGCTGCGCTCAGTTCGGTGCAGACTGCTGCGCCTTTGCCTCCTGATTCCTGGAGGGGGGGCAGACTCTCAAAAATACAGGACAAAGTGCGTCCCTTATTGGTTCAATCCGGGACGTGTGCTTTGGTTGGCAAATACGGGACGATTCCGTATTTCAAGGGACGGCTGGCAACTCTACTCTTCAGGTTCAGTGCCGAGTTTGGTTATGTCATGTGACTTACCAGGGAATATTTGAATACAAAATTTCACTGTAATAATACTGTTGAATGCTGTGAAATCCTTTTCCGATCAAACACTCTTTGGGCCAAACCTTAAACACTGTTCAGGAACTTTGACACAATTTGCCAAACTCATCCGCTTTTTTTTTGCTAAACCTTAAACACTCCCTCAGTCACTAAACACATTTCACACTGTCATACACTCGTGTTGCAAAACTGTAAACACTGACAGCTAAATGTGAACACAACTCCAACACAGCCATCACCTTTTACACACAACAACTCAAAACTGAACACACACGTTTCTAATGATGTGATCAGAGCGACTGGGCAGGATAAAGGTCAGTTCAGAGTGAACAGAGAGGCAGAGGAGGAAGAGTACGTATGAGAGGTGGTGGACGAGGAGGAAGGGGACGAGGAAGACCAAGAACTATCATTACTGATGACATTTGAGCAACTATCATACACCATGTCCTTGTTGATGGGATGACAAGGAGGGACGCAGGACAAAGAGTCCAACCCAGTTTGAGTAAATTTTGCCTGTGAGGTGGATGAAGTCCTCTGGCCGGACCCCCAACAAAGACATGATGTTGGAGAATGAATCTCAGTGACTTTGATTGTGCAGTAATGTACTTTTCATTTAGTTTTATTTTTTGTTATGAAAGCGCTGAATGTAGTTTAGATATTGCTTTGACTATGATATTATTTTGCTAAATGCATTTACAATAAACATTTTCTGTTACCTACACGCCCTGGATGCTGTGTCCTAAATTATTTGATGTAGTGTTTTACGAATGCTCTGAGGAGACTGTATTTTTACCTGCTGTGTTTATGACCTGAACACAGTGTTTGGTTTTGAACACAGGAGAACTGGTTTTCTCATTGGTGAGGATTCTGAATTTTTATTACACATTTTTTCTGACCTTTTTGAACCTCGCCCCGACACACACCACATGACAAAAAAGACTAAAGCTAACACTGACACGAATAAAAACTAAATTAAAATGAAGCATTTTCAAGAAATAACGACTAAATGAAACTAGCAAACCTGCTGTAAAAATCTATTTTACAGTTTTTCTCAATTGCTTAGACACAATTCCTGGAACAACTCACCATTTTCTCAAATCTTCACACACAATTCTAAAAACTCACACCCAACGGTACAAACATCCAACTTCTGGGTCCCAATTAGTTTTTACCCTCAGACAACACACACAAGCTGTCGAAACACACACTACATGAGTGTTTGTTACACACTGGAGGGATTCATTCAAAACGCTGCCACCAAAATGTCCACAATAGGTTTTATTCACAGTATTTCCATATTCAGCACATATACAGGTTCATCAGCATCAGCAACAGCATCAGCATGATCTTGTCTCAGGTCAGGGTCAGGCCATAGTATTTCGTCAACATCACACATTATGTGATGTGGGAAGTATCCCCTTGTGGACCCAGTATGGCATGGCGGTGGAGGATGCCACGGTTGCTAATAGCTGCACACACACACACACACACACACACACACACACACATGGTGATGCTGCCTCCCCTCTGGCCTGGAACTTGTGTGATTGCTCGGTGTCCAATGATGTTGCAGCCCCTTTTGTGCCTTTATGTCAGATTGAAGCCTGCTTCATCGATAAAGATGTACTCATGAGGGTCAGCCATGGCATCCATCTCAAAGCTTCTCTACAGAGTCAAAAACACACATTTTACTTGAAACACAGTACTGTGTGTATTGGAATGAAAGATGGGCCTTTACTCTACATACTATAACATTTCTGTGTTGTATAGCAATAACCTGCACATATTGGAATCGTTGCTCCTTAACCCTGTCAGAATTCCTCTCAAAAGGCACACGGTAAAGTTGCTTCATCCTCCTCCTCTTCCTCTTTGTTGTCCACCAGCCTCGGCATGGTTGTGATCCGCTGTTCCAAAGCACATGAACATGTCTCCAGGCCTCCAGGCCTCCAGGCCTTTTTATTGACCCACAATTCTGATTGGTGTGTTAACAATTTTTAGGCTGAGTGTTTGCACTTGGAGAAAGGTGTGGTCTCTGAGTTTAGGTCATGATAACTTGAGTTAATTACATTGAGAGCGTGTGTTTGCTGAATGAACACATAGTACAGTGAATGATTTATCTGGCCACTTTGGTGTGAGGTTTTACAGAAAGAGTTTTGAATATTGAAACATGTGTGGAAACAGGTGAATTGTGTTTATGGTTATGGGAAATGCTTGTGTGCTTCTGGGAATGACAAAAAGGTTTGGGTTTTTGTGCTACAGGAACCAGTTTTTGTGTTTTAGCAATTGAGAAAAACTGTAACTGTGTGAAAATTTTCATTTTAGTGTGTAAACAACTGTAAAAAACACTGTAAATGGCTGACTGACAGCAGTGAGTCTCATAAAGAAAAGAATGGAAAATGCTTTCTTTCCTGACCTGACTGCTCCTGTGTGGAGAGGAAACATTTCAGACAAAATAATTCTCAGCAGAGAATCACAGCCTCAGTGCCACGGCTCTTTATTCTGGATTTCCTGCAGCTCAGATGAAGTGTATGTGACGACTGGACCAGCTGATTGTGACAGTCAGTTTGTTTTCCAGTCATGCTGAACTAGTTGTCCTTACAGCCACAGGGTTTTGTGAGACAAAGTGACAGATGACAAATTATCTGCTGATGGTTGACGACCAGAGCGGATTGTTAAGTCACTGCTGAGCCAAAATAATTGCATTCAACACATACAGCTGATTTATTTTAATGAAGTGGGAGCAGTTGTCCACCCACAGGCCTGCTGTACAGTATGCAGCCTATGGAACAATCCTTGTCTCTTGGTATCATCAAGTTGGCTGGAGGCGCCACTGCAGTGTGAAAAAATCCCTACAGGACCATGTCAGAGTGGCTGCTGTCAGCTAATTCAAAGGATGTGGGGACAGCCGCCCTTCTTCATGCCTCCTGGTCACATATCATTACATTTCACTGGGCTTGGTTAAAGCCTGAATGGTTGCCGGGCAGAAAACAAGGCCTTCTTGTCTCCTTATTGGCTCATTAGATGCAAAGTGGTGTGTAATGAGTTAAAAAGAACACATCTTTAATTAGGAATAGAAGTAGATATGATTATGAAGCATGAGCATGTTTTCCTTCACAGTCTTATCAGTTTCCACAGCTATTCCTGACTCTGTCGCCCTCTGCTGACAGAACAGAGACACACACTGCGGCCTGAGGTTGGACTGATGTGGGACGTTCATGCAGTGTTGGAAGTTAAGTTGTTGCAGCAAGTTTGGGGTTGATATAATTTGTTACACAGATTTGGTGCAAAATTTAACCATTTTGACCAGTTGAGACTTGATCATTTTCTCCAGCCACGTCCAGTTTGACAAAATGCTCTGCCTGCAGTGAAATGGCTGCTATGGGGGCCAACATCATCACACAGGAATCAAATGTGGTTCATTGAATCCATAAGAGTCTCAGCTTTCCAGTCAAAGCCAACTGATGCAGCTCCAAGACTGTTTAGGCCCCAGTCTGCACACACACACCATTTTACAACAGGCCACAAGAACACATGTGGACTGCAGGCTTTGGGGCCCAAACTGGCCCTTCCTGTCTTGGTAAAGTCTTCATGTGTTGATAAAGGTGCCAAACTGACAATTAAACATCAACAGAGGTGAATGAAAATGTGTGCTGGAGTTTTCCTGACATCACTGAGCCAATCAGACGGGGTTCTGAGACCCCCACTAACAGAAGTGTGTGTGGTGTGAAGTCGTACTCTCCACACAGGACGCAGCTCTCACTCCTCAGATCTGACACAGAGACACTGAGGAAGTCGACCACCCAAGCTTAGACTCAAACCCAACCCTAAACCCCGGGTACAGAGGTTCAGTGAAGGAGCTGCTGAAGGTGTGGAGGAGGATCAGTGAGTCAGAGGAGACTCTGTAGAAGGACAGAGAGCCAGCAGGCCAGTCCAGATACACTGGAGGAGAGGCTTCGTATTTCTGTATATCTGTCATCGTGCCAGGCAGTGAATCTTCCTGCGAATCTCCTGCTGATTCCTCTGTAAGCCTCTGCTATGGAAACCCCTCCTTTACACTCGACCTCCCAGTAGCAGCGACCAGTCAGACCATCACCACACAGGATCTGTGGCCAGTGGTCAAACCTCTCTGGGTGATCAGGATATGGCTGCTCCTTGAGAGAGAAGGAGAGGGAACCTGTTGTGTTGTTGTTGTTGTTGTTGTTGTTGTTGTTGTTTTCTGCTTACGTCAGTTTTTCAGAGCAGGAAAAGGAGGCTAAACATTTTGCAAATGAAAAGTAAAAACTGATGAAATCTGTGTTCAGCAAAGAGGAGAAGAAGCTCAACAGGCCAAAGCAAAAGTTCAGTCCATGTTTCCTGACAGACAAAGGAATGGTTCCTCCACACTTTGAGGAGCTTTGACTAGTCTGAGGCTTCTGGACGCCTGTTTCTGTTTGGACATAGAAAAGCAGGTTTGTGCTGCTCCGTCCATGGAGGCTGTGATCCTGCCTCCCAGCTGAGGGATCCTGCGGGATCAGCCTGGTGTGCCAATGTCTTTTCTTCTTCCTCTTTCAACTTCAACTGGATGCACAAAGACGTCATTTAATTTCATTTCTGTCTTTTCAACCGCTTGAAAAAAAAAAAAACTCTTTCACTTCCTCTTTCAGCCAGACCCAAACGGAATGTCGACAAGCGGTAAGGACGATCATTTATTCAATTTTATTGTATTTTCTTGGTCTTTTCAGCTGCTTTGTGCGCACACACACACACACACACACACTCACACAGCTGAAAGTCTCTTGGATTTGATGTGGATGTGACTCAGCAGGTAAAGAGCCGACCAGGGATCATTAGAGATGTTTGATGAACAGGCTCCTACATTGTGTTTCAGAGCTGGAGGACTGGAGAGCACACTGGGACCAGCACATGTGGAAAGGCTTTCAAAACGGGGTTAACGTGTTTCAGCATCTAAATGTTTATTGTGTCATAATATTCAACTCTGATGTCTGACACTGAGGAGAAAATCCACTTTGTCTAAGAGTGGAGACCAAACTCAGTGGCAGACAGACTGAAATCTGAGCTCATTTCACTGGTGAGAAAAAATGCAGGAAGCAAACAACTTTTTTTCCTTTGGAAGCCGTTGGTTGATACGTCAAGAGAGCGTGGGTGGGTGAGGGCGGGGGGGTTGGTGATGAACAAATTGGGAAGTAATGACCAGAAAAAAAGGTTGAAAAAAATACAATAAAGTCTGAAACTGACACATACAGTTGATTTCTTGACAAACTGCAAATTGACTAGAAAATTAGTATAAAAAAATGTGACACAAAATGACGTGACAACCACTTAAAATGATTACAATTACACATTTAAAATTAAATGACAAGAAATTTACCACAACATATTATCAGCAAGTTAAAATCTGAAATAAATGCAGTGAATTTTGCTGTGAGGCTGGAATGAGAGCTTTGTAGATGTGAGCTGCTGGAGGTCCATGTGTGAAGAGTCCCAGAGGATTCAAAGTCCTCTGCAGATGAAGCTGCTCAGTGGGTTTGATGTAAAGGGCAGCTGCTCTGAGTGTTACGTCCACTCTGTATATGTGACATGGTGCTGACAGGAAGACAGCACACATCCTGTCATGGAAAGCTTGCTGTCATCAATCAGCCGCTGTGTTTGTGTCAAGGTGTCGGCTCGGCTATGGATGTGTGTGAGGAGAGAGAGGAGGGGCTCCCTGCCTCTGAAAGCACTCTGTCTGGGGAACATGACAGCCAGACCAAAGCTAAGAGGTGAGATGAGGATCTCTGACTGTCCATGACTGTTCTCCATATCAGAGCTCAGCAGGCAAATCAGCACAGCAGCATTATTCACAGGAAAAGCTCTGTGTGTGTTCACACTCCATTTTACACACAATGTTGTTTCTGAAGAGAAGTCACTCATTATTATCTTAGTATGTTAGTGTGACTAAGAAAGTAAAGCAGATCCCCTCACTGTGTTCATGATGTTTCTATCAGGATCCAGCAGGAGAGACCAGACCCCTCTGAACCTGAATCTGGACCTGGACCTGGATCTGAACATGACCCTGGACCTGGACCTGGACCTGAGCCCACCTGTGTGTCCATGAGGAGTGACCGCTCGTAAGGATTATTTCAGTGAATTTAAAGATGCTTCTGAAAATCAGTAAGTCAGTGTTATCTCAGAGTGTTAGCATGACTGAGGAACAGGGCTGCAACAGATCACAAAACTGACTGTTGGGATCGCATCACAGTTTGGAGTCACTGATCAGATCATTTTTCATATGGATAAAAATTGAATGTATTGTAGGTCAACTCCTCCAACCCAAATGACCCCACAGATCATTTGTTCCAACCTTCTAATATGACCCACAGGAGCATGTCTGAAGTTACCCAAAGCACCGTTTCCTGAGCGATTTAGCTCATTTGCCACTAAAGATACTTGGTTAAAATTAGGAAAGGTTATTGTTAAGGTTGGAGAAAGGTTTGTTGCAATGCTCAAGGTTAGGAAAAGGTCAGATTAAGGTTATAAAACGTTTGGTAGCTAACATCAGCAGATGTTTGCTACTGCCTAGCCAACCTTCACTACCTAAAAGCAAACACTGCTCTAGCTTGGATTTGAACTTGGGTCAGCTGAGTGAAGACCATGTTGATTTGCACATCTGCACCACACACACATATTTTCTGAAAATATACAGAATTTAGAAAACTCTAAAGCCTGGAGAGGTAAATAAGAGCCTCTTGTTGGGCAATAGGTGAATGTCACACAAGGATCATATGTTTTGTATGCTTTGTACAGTCATTTTTCTGTTACATTCTTATTTCCATTCAATCTCTTACAATTAATTTGTTGAATGTGTTGTGTTCCTGGCATGCCTGTACATACATGTGCCCTAAAATATTTGGAGCTTCGAAATACTAGAAATATTAGAAATATTAGAAGTGTTGTGATCTCACTCTAATCACATCACACACGTGCACTGCCGTGCACACTTATTTCCCCTGCCCTCCCTTTACGTGTCATAAAAAAAAAACAAAAAAAAAACACGGCAATCTTTTCACGGAAACTCAGCATCGAGATCTACAAGAGAAACACTTCAAAAACTTAAAAAACTCCGCTATGCTCTGCTCCACCCTGACTAAGGAAGTAAAGCAGTGTTCTTCATAAAGACTCAGATCCCTTCACTGTGTTCATAATGTTTCTATCAGGATCCAGCAGGAGAGACCAGACCTCCCTGGACCTGAACCTAAACCTAAGCCTGGACCTGAACCTGAACCTGAACCTAGGCCTGAGCGTGGACCTGAGCCCAGCTGTGTGTCCATGAGGAGTGACCACTCTAAGGGCTGTTCTATTAACTTCAAAGACGGCCACCTCTCTGTGGATGATGGGTAACTATTTCAAACTGGTGATATATCAGATGGTTTTTCTGTCATCACATTCATGAGATCCAGAATTGGTTCAACGCTTTTTTTTTTTTTTTTTTTTAATTTTTTTTTCTTCGCACATAAGCTTTATTTAAGTGTTTACCATTTGCTGCACAGCGTACAGACAGGCATCAAGCATCCATGACGAAACAAGGCAACACTTCACTTATTTGACATTCCAGAGAAAAACCTTGAGATGCTCATATATATTTCTCTTCCATCTCAACAGCATTATGGATACGATGCATTAGTAGTACAACAGCCTGATGTGTGAAAGGGTCACCCCAAGGAGGCTATTTAAAGCTTTTAGGAGGGGGCCCGATTTTGCATAATCATAGCAATGACAAACAGGATACTGGCCAGTATCCATGGTTGTAATAAAGTACAGACAGACACACAACAAACAATCCCAAAAAGGAAAAAAATGAGTAATAATATCGGAGTACCAACCAACTCATCTATAAACAATACTCATCACACAAACATGTAATCAATCATATATAGACAGGAGTTGGTTTTTTAATTTCTTCTTAAAGGTGGAGACAGGATGTGACATTTTTAATGTAGCATCAAGCTCATTCCAAATCTGCGGTCCCCTGCACACAACACCAAGCTGGTGCGTTTTAGCCTTAATTTTTTCCCAGTGATTAACTGTTTTCCTCTGGTGTCATGGGTGTGCAGAGGAAGGCAGATTGGGATGAGATTACATAATTTATGATTTAGTTTATGAACAACCTAGTATATCACACAAGAATTCTGGAGGTAACCTGTACTCTGCAAGCCTCAAGAGATTGTAACGACGGAAAAGAAGTCTGGTAGGAGAATTAAATTCAGACCACGATAGGGCACGTATGACTTTCTTTTGGAGAATCTGTAGCTGTTTTAGGTAACTTGGAAACGTGTTGCACCAAATGACATTACAATAATTTATATGAGGCTCAAATAGGGTTTTGTAAAGGGTAAGAAGTGCAGGGAGTGGGAGAAAATGTCTCAACTTAAAGAACAAACCAACATATTTGGATAATTTTTCAATTAAATGATCAATATCATATCATAATATGTCATCGATGAGGATCCCCAGGAATTTTGTGGAGCTGACTCTAACAATATCCTGTCCATTTATCTTGGGATGAAGTATCAATTTGTTTGTTATTGGAATAAAATACAATGTAGTTTGTTTTGCTGATATTAAGTGAAAGTTTGTTATATCTGAACCAAGTGTCTACTTTCTCAAGCTAACTGTTCAGGATTTGTTCAAGTTCACTCAGTTCCTTGTGGGACAAAAACAAGTTAGTGTCATCAGCAAACTATACTTTTTGGAGTACATGCAAGGAGTTAACAAGTCATTTACATACAAGATAAAGAGAAGCGGCCCCAAAATGCAACCCTGGGGAACCCCATATTTGATGGGTCTGTTTAACGATTTGTAATTATTTACATAAACATATTGAGATCTCCCAAACAAGTAGCTTCTAAACCAATCAAGCGCTAGGCCTCTGATGCCATAGTGATGCAACTTACCAACTAGGATGTCAAGATCGATAGTGTCAAATGCTTTAGATAAATCCAAAAAAATGTCAATACCACAGTCACCTTTATTGTTGGCATCATTGATCTTTTCAATTAGGTCATGTACTGCCATACAGGTAGTGCTATTTTTCCTGAAACCATACTGGGATGGCACAATGATGTTTAGCTTGTGTTGGTAGCTAGTCAATGTATTGTATACTACTCTTTCCAGGACCTTGGAAAGAGTAGGCAGAATAGAAATTGGACGAGAATTGCACAAGTCATTATTATCATCACCAGATTTAAAGTCAGGTGTAACTCACGCAATTTTCGCCATTTTTGTCATTACCCCAGAAAGTAAAGTTAGATTGACTCAAAAAACAAGAGGTTCAGCAATTACATTAACAACGCTTTTCAGAATTCTGCTGGAGATTTCATCAGCTCCAGCTGAGTGTGAGCTTTTCATATGCATGGCAATTTTACAAACTTCATCACAATCAGTTGGTTTTAGGAAGACAGAATTCAGATAGTTACCTGACAGGTAATGTTTAAAGGAAGTCCCCTGAGGTTGGCTGATTTTATTAGACAGATTTTCTCCAATGGAGACAAAATATTAAATTTATCCGCAAGACAGGCGTTACTGGTAGTGTTTCTTGTGGCGTGTGAGTGCATGTGTGTGTTATCAATGTCCAGAAGCATGTTGGTTTTCTGGCCCTATTTAAGACCTTGTTAAGCACTTTCCAAGATTTCTTTGAGTCACCCTGTGATGCTTTTATCAGTTCTGTATAATGATTACTCTTACTCTTCCTTATAATATGTGTAAGTTTATTTCTATAATTATTATATTCATTCTCATTAGTAATGTTTGGGTTTTTTATGTATATCATTTATTTTTATGATTGATAGATTTTAATATGCCCTTAGTGAGCCATGGATTTTGAGCAGCTGTACTGCACGTGACAGTCTTCTCAGGTATTGTCCTCCGAATGGAGTCTGTGATTTCTTTGTCATATGCAGTATCAGCATCACTACATTTGTAGACTCTGTTCCATGCCTTGGCCTGCAAGCCCTCACTCAGACATCGTTAAGTTTCTACATTAAGTACTTTGGTTTTTATTTTATGATGTAAGAGTGAAGGCCTGCCAGCAAAGTTAAGAAACAATACAATAGGGAAATGATCAGAAATGTCAGACAACATCACAACATGATGATATCATCAATAATGGATTTAGTTGAGGGGATGACTCTAGTAAAAGTGTTTATGGTAGGGAGAAAGGGAGAAGAGTGTAATGTATTTACAAAGTCATTTTTAGCTTCAGACTCTGTTGACTGAGTTTCCTCTTTCAAAACATCACATCCAATAATCGTGTGTGCGCGCGCGCGCGCATGTGTGTGTGTGTGTGTGTGTGGTCCACAGAGTCCAGCAGCAGAGCTCAGAGGTTCCCAGTGCTCAGTCTGCCCAGCAGCATCAAACAGACCTGGCCTCCATATTTATGGTGTGTAAATTTACAACAACATACCAACTGAACAACAACCATTCTGCTCAGAATCGTCTACGTGCTGCTCTCTGTATCTTTCAGCCTCTTTGACCTGAATTTGATTTTGTGTTTTGTGTCCAGATTTTAATTTGGAAGTCTAATTCTGTTATTTTTCTGCTCCAGCTGCTGGAGGAGAACATCAACACCTTTGTGAAGAAGGAGCTGAAAAACCTGCAGCGGTCTCTGAGTCCAGATTACCCAGAATTCTCAGAGAGGCAGAGGGAGGATGAGGAGGTGCTGGACGGTGAAGAAGAAGAGCAGAGGAAGAGAAGCAGAGAGTTTTTTCTGCAGATCACACTGCACTTCCTGAGAAGGATGAAGCAGGAGGAGCTGGCTGAGCGTCTGTGGAGCGGTAAGAGGCTTTTAACTCCTTTAACAGGATGGAGAGGAGCAATGTTTGCATTTCTAAGCTCTGCTGTAAATACAGATATTTCCAAAACCAGATCTCAGCAGTTCCACACTGGAAGGGAACTGACAGATAAGTGGTTAAAGTATTAATTTGTTCATTTTTATGTAAAATGCTGAACTGAAAGTTTACATGAAAAATGTTGTCTTTCATGTTTGGCTGCAGAGGTCAGGACTCATTTTTCCATCACCAGTTAAGAGCAAAATCGATGTCATGTGGCCATTTTTGATTATTGAGGGTAAC
The DNA here is from genome assembly GCF_902150065.1 of Myripristis murdjan. Lineage (NCBI taxonomy): Eukaryota > Metazoa > Chordata > Actinopteri > Holocentriformes > Holocentridae > Myripristis > Myripristis murdjan. The sequence continues at coordinate 39,530,015 of NC_043992.1, read as the reverse complement.
CTGGAACTTTCCAGAACCTGGGACTCTTCAGAACCTGTGAAGTTCAGGTTCTGCCTTTTGTTTCCTTTTGCACTACATGACGAACCAACCATGAAGGCAGTGGCGGTTCTGCCCATGTTGTCGCCCTAGGCGAAATTACTGCCTTTCGCCCTTCCGTGTAACTACTCCTGCCGCATCAGGCGGGCTGGCTGCGCCCACCCGGTCAGGTCTGCCGGATCTGACAAGTGAGTGGCGCACACAAACTGCCATATATACCTTTCATTATAAATCAACTTTTGTTCATACACGGCTGCAGCAGCACAACAGACAATGACACAGACAACATGGTTGATTATTGACTGCGCAATGCGGCCATTCGCCGTTAATCGCGGCATCAGGTGAGCCTACCTACTGGTTCCATCCATCCATCCATCTTCTGCCGCTTATCCGGGGCCGGGTCGCGGGGGCAGCAGTCTAAGCAGAGATGCCCAGACTTCCTTCTCCCCAGACACTTCCACCAGCTCCTCAGGAGGAACCCCAAGGCGTTCCCAGGCCAGCCGAGAGACATAGTCCCTCCAGCGTGTCCTGGGTCTTCCCCGGGGTCTCCTCCCGGTGGGGCATGCCCGGAACACCTCCCCAGGGAAGCGTCCAGGGGGCATCCGAAACAGATGCCCAAGCCACCTCAACTGGTTCCTCTCGATGCGGTGGAGCAGCGGCTCTACTCCGAGCTCCTCCCGAGTGACCGAGCTCCTCACCCTATCTCTAAGGGAGCGCCCGGCCACCCTGCAAAGGAAACTCATTTCGGCCGATTGTATCCGCAATCTTGTCCTTTCGGTCATTACCCAAAGCTCATGACCGGCGCTAGCTTGGCGGCTAACAACTAATGCTATCACTTAGCAGCTATTAACCATCAGCTGGGCCCTAACCAGTTTGCATATAAGGCCAAGAGAGGGACTGAAGATGCAGTGGCATGTCTTCTCCACTCCCTCCTGCAACACCTTGAATCCCCAGGTAATTTCGCCAGACTCCTCCTCATCGACTTCAGCTCAGCCTTTAATGCCATCCAATGCCACCAGATGATAAGGAAACTCTCTCACCTCAATGTCCCACCCCTTCTCATCCACTGGATACACAGCTTCCTCAGTGACAGACCACAATCCACCAGAGTGGGCAGTACCATCTCCCCACCAGCCATCACCAACACGGGAGCCCCACAAGGTTGTGAACTGAGCCCTTTCCTGTTTAGCCTATACACCAATGACTGTATCAGCCCCTCACCCATCACCACCTACTTGAAATACCGTATTGATCTGAATAAAAGACGATATTTTTTCCATTGAAAATGCCCTGAAAAAACGCCCTCGTCTTATATTGGGGGTCTAAGCAAATACACATGTGTTGTACTTGCATATGTTCCGTGCTTGAATACAGCACACTTCCCCCGATCTGGCACAGTTGGAAGGGGTGTTCTCCAGCACGGTACGGGCGTTCATGCATGAGCACATGCACGGTCACGCACGCAGCGGGCGAACGTGGGTACGACGTAAATCATGCAACTTTCCTCCTGCCTCCGCAAAATCGATTAATGCGCAGCGTGATTACCGGCAAATGGCTGCGTCGCGCAATCAATAATCAACCATGGTGTCTGTGTCGCTGTCCATGGTGCTGCTGCCACCGCGTATCAACAAAAGTTGATTTATGATGAAAGGTATATATGACAGTCTGTGTGCGCCATGCACCTGTCAGATCCGGCAGACCTGACCGGGTGGGCGCGGTGCTGACCGAGGCACCAGCTGGCATCAGGTGGGCCGGCCGGTGTGCGCCGCCACCCGGTTGAATGTAGAAGCCAGCTGACATGCCGCTCCGGCTGTCAGTTGGACGCTTTCTGAAGTTACCTCCGAAACTGTTAAGGTAAATAAACATCCCCCTTAACCCCGGCCATGAGTGCAATGTGAGACGGTGGCGGTCTCAGAAAGAAGAGCTAAAAAAATGCCCACAGCCAGAGAAGGGCTTCTCGTGGTCCAAAAACTGGTCGATTCAACGAGACTGACAGGAGGATGTGCGATTTTGTGAATGAGAAACGTAGTGAAGGACTGCCCGTTACAAGGGCTGTGATGCACCAAAAAGCACTTGAAGCTGCCACAGAGCTCAACATAGCCCGCACTGAGTTTAAAGCTAGCATGGGCTGGTGTTGCAGAATGCAGTGGCGGATTTAAGAAATTTGGGGCCCAAGGCAAAGGCAGGCATGGGGCCCTCTGAGATGAGAGGACAACACACAAAACAGGGGCCCCGAGACACACATAATACGATAAGCATTCTGCTGGCATTTTAGCAAAAGTATTTTAATCAAAAACATAATTAATGTGCGCAAATAAGTAATAACTGTATTAACCATAAGTGTATGAGGAGTTTTATGGGGCCCTCAGGAACTTGGGGCCCTAGGCAACCGCCTAGTTTTGCCTAATGGTAAGTCCGCTCCTGTCCATATAAAAAGTATTTTTCCAAAAAAGGGTGTTGAAAAAGAGGGGTCGTCTTAAAATCAGGGTCGTCTTTTATTCGGGTCAATACGGTACTCAGATGACACAGCAGCACCTGCTCTACTTAAAGACAATAACTCAGTAATTTACTATCACAACTCCATCTCATATTTCACACAGTGGTGCACAGACAATCACCTCCAACTAAATGTTTCCAAAACAAAAGAACTGGTTTTCAACTCCTCCAGCAGGTCAGCCTCTAACTCCACCCACAACCCTGTCAGCATAAACGGTGAAGCTGTTGAGATGGTGGAGAGCCACAAATATCTTGGACTCACCCGGGACAATAAACTTAGCTTTGAACAACACACCACTGACATCCATAAACGCTGCCAGCAAAGACTCTCTGCCATCCGCACACTCCGAGCACTCTCAGTTGCCCCCCACCTCCTGTTGCTACTTTATAAAAGCATCATTCAGCCCATACTCCTCTACTGTTCCCCCTGCTTCTTCAAAATGCTGTCAGCACCCAACAGAAACAAACTCACACAGATCACACACAAAGCTGCGAAGATCATCGTGCTCCCCACCCCCAACCTCGCAGATCTCAACAGCACAGCCACTGCATGCAGAGCACACTCCATAGCACTTGATCCCAGTCACCCACTTAACTCATATTTCACACTCCTTCCATCTGGCCAACGATACAAAAATTAAACAAAAATAAAATTCAACATACCGTATTTCACCAATTAATCGCCCGGCCGCAAATAGCCGCCTGGTTCTTATAAACGCCTGGGGTCTGCACGCATTTTGCGTATTAAACGCCCACCCGAATAACCGCTGGGGCGATTATTTGCATTATATTGAGGTAACCCAAAATAAGGCTATTCACCTTATTTTTGCAGAAGTAAACAGTTAGCCGCACAATAACAGTGCGGCACTTCCGTTTTCCGTCAAAATAAGAGAGCTAGCTAACGTTAGAAAAAAAAAAAAAAAAAAAAAAAAAAAAAAAGGTGTACCGTAATCTTAAATCGACCGACTGTAAATATGTTGGACAGTAACTGTCATAACAATAATGGCCTGGTACAGGTCTGTGCAAAAATAAATAAAGGCCTGCAGCGAATAGCCGCCTGGTTCTTTTAAACGCCTGGGGTGCAAGTTGATTTTGCGTATTAAACGCCCGGGCGATTAATTGGGGAAATACGGTATGCCATAATTGAACTAAACAAGAGAATGAAAAGATTGTAACTGTGGTGAAATATATGTGTGTATGGTGGCAGGTATACTTCTGTGATATTGATGGTGTTCCTGTAAAATTGTTTGTGTAATTCTCGTGGCTGTACGGAAAGTGAAAACAATTATTCCAAAAAGGACAATAAAATCTATCTATCTCTTAGCTTAGCGGCTATCAGCTCGGCTGAAAAAAAAAAAAACACACGATAAACTTGGACAAACTGAAACAAAATACTGCACTTAACTTAGCGCAGTATCAACAATGACTCACTGTGAGTTTATACTGCAGGGATACTTTTATCCAAATGCATTCAACACCACAATAGTCCATGTTATATGTTCAGTTTCTCACACCCTTTTCTCTCCATACACCTTCGTTTCTCCGCATCTCCATCGTTTTTTTTCTCCCCTCCCTCTCATGTTCTCTTCTCTTACTCTGGCCAATTGCCACAGGTAACTCTGATTGACAATACAAGCAACCAATAAAACAAAATAAACAACAGTAAAGGTACAATCTGTGTGTTTTTTCATCAGTTAACCTTCAATATTGTTTAGAACTGCTTATTTTAACCACACAATAAAACTTTTACATCTTAGGAAATAAGAAATTACCATGATCTCTTAGTTAACCATGTTTCCTTTTGTTGTTAAACTAAGGCATTTTCAGTTTAATTTCCTTAATGAATATTCTCGATGTAGAGTTATTAGGAACTAACCTGTGTATTTTAATCCCTTTTTTTACATCCGGGCTACATGAGTTTCCTCTCTTGAGATGCTCTGCCAAGCCTTTACCGCTGCTGCCTTCAGCTGCTGCTGGTTTGTGGGTCTTTAAGCCTTCAGTTTGGTCTTCAGCAGGTGAAAAGCAGCTCAGCTGGGTTCAGGTCTGGGGACTGACTTGGCCATTGAAGAATACTCCACTGCTTTGATTTCAGTAACTCTTGGGTGCTTTCTCAGTGTGTTTTGGGTCATTGTCCATCTGAACTGTGAAGCGCCATCTATCAGTTTTGTGACATTTGGCTGAATCTGAGCAGATAGTAGAGCCCTATAAACATCAGAATCACATCATCAATAAACACTAATGATCCAGCTCCACTGGCAGCCATACATGCCCATGCCATATCACTGCCTCCACCATGCTGGACAGATGAAGTGCTCTGCTTTGGGTCATGAGCTGCTCCTTTCATTCTCCACACTTTTCTCTTCCTATCATTCTGGAACAAGTTCATCTTTGTTTCATCTGTCCAGAGAACCTCTTTCAGAATCGGACAGACTTTTTCAGATGTTTTTTGCAAAGTCTAATCTGGACTTCCTGTTCTTGAGTGACACCAGTAGTTTGCACCTTGCTGTATTCCCTCTGTATTTATTTTCTCACAAATGTCAGTGCATTCACTAAGTATTTAGACCCTTTTCACATTTTCACTTTTGTTACCCCTCACATTACCAGATAATCTGGGCCGAACACTGGGACCAAACAAGGTCCCAGACCAGATTCCCTTCTAAGCCTGACTTTATGTGGTTGTTATCTAGCCTTGTAGCTAAAACAATTAATTTTATTTTAGGGAAAATAAATTGCCTACTCCAAATGTTTGACAGACTGCTCAGTCATGTCAACTTGGCGCCTGGCCTGAATGGTTGAAATAGTTTGCTAAAAGTATGGCTGAAACAAGTAGAAGTAATAGGTAAGTTGTGGGTCCACTAAACTGGTAGCCTACCCACCACCGAAACTACCCACATAGTGTCGGAGCAGATGGACTGTGGTGGCTGCTGTCACATTACTGTATTCCTCTTGGCTGTTGTTATCTATGAGGGACGAAAAATGACAAAACAATAAATAAATGAATAAATAAATAAATACGCATATAAATATATAAATGCATAAATAATTAAATTAATAAATATTTCTACATTTATTTATTTCTTTATTTCTGTTTTTATTCATGCATTTATTTATTTATTTGTGTATTTATACATTTATGCATGTATTTATTTATTTATTTTTACATTTATTTATTTATTTATTTATTCATTTCTACATTTATTTATTCATTTATTTATTTATATATTTATTTTTACATTTATTTATTTATACTTTTATTTATTTCTACATTTATTCATTTATTTATTCCTTCTTTTATTTCTACATTTATTTATTCATTTCTACATTTATTTATTTATTTCTACATTTATTTATTTATTTCTACATTTATTTATTTATTCCTACATTTATTTCTGTATTTCTACATTTCCACATTTATTTATTTCTGTATTTCTGTGTCGTATGTTAATAAGGTGGGCGGTTCTTACATTAGTCTTAAGCACGATTGGTTTGTGGGTGTGATCCTATCCACTGCTACTACCTGGACCATAGACATATGGCCTGGACTGGCAGTAGCAGTGGATAGCAGTGGACTAGCTAGCTACTAGGGCCAGACTTTTCCATGTCGTCAACGTTACGTCGACCCGTCAACACCGGGAGATTTTTGGGGGGGCTAGCGGGGCTCTAACCGGAGGGAGGGAGGGGTTGTGGTGGAGCGCCGACCGGGCGACCGGGGGGTGAGGAGGCTGTAGTGGAGCGCCGGGGGTGTGTGTGTGGGTGTTTCTTCGACTTTCGACCGGTCGATGTTTACATTAATGCCCTACTAGCTACTGTGTAAAACGCAATGGAAAGCGTTTTGAGAGCCATCGTCAGTGATTTAAGGTCACTGGCGAATGATGTGGTAAATCATGCACCCACCGACTACTTCCAGTAGTCCGACTACACACACGGTCGGCGCTCCACTGCAGCCTCCTCACCCCCCCGGTCGCCCGGTGGGTGCTCCACTATAACCCCTCCCTCCCTCCGGTTAGAGCCCCGCTAGCCCCCCAAAAATCTCCCGGTGTTGACGGGTCGACGTAACGTCGACGACGTGGAAAAGTCTGGCGTTGTTCATGCCCTAGTAGCTAGCTAGTCCACTGCTATCCACTGCTACTGCCAGTCCAGGCAGTAGCAGTGGATAGGATCACACCCACAAACCAATCGTGCTTAAGACTAATGTAAGAACCCGCCCACCTTATTAACATACGACACAGAAATACAGAAATAAATAAATGTGGAAATGTAGAAATACAGAAATAAATGTAGGAATAAATAAATAAATGTAGAAATAAATAAATAAATGTAGAAATAAATAAATAAATGTAGAAATAAAAGAAGGAATAAATAAATGAATAAATGTAGAAATAAATAAAAGTATAAATAAATAAATGTAAAAATAAATATATAAATAAATAAATGAATAAATAAATGTAGAAATGAATAAATAAATAAATAAATAAATGTAAAAATAAATAAATAAATACATGCATAAATGTATAAATACACAAATAAATAAATAAATGCATGAATAAAAACAGAAATAAAGAAATAAATAAATGTAGAAATATTTATTAATTTAATTATTTATGCATTTATATATTTATATGCGTATTTATTTATTTATTCATTTATTTATTGTTTTGTCATTTTTCGTCCCTCATAGTTATCATCCTCTTTGCTTGCTTCTTTGCTTTCTTTTTAAAGCTTCACTGCGCCTAAACGTACTGAATATGACTGTGTGTTTGATGCCCAGTTGCCGCCTCGCTGCAATCTTCCAAAGGTCTCCACCAGGTCAGGATACCACCTGACCTGACTCATCATCATCAGCCCAATCGGCACCAGTGGTTAATCTGTGTCTGCTCGTCTGCTTCAGTTCTGCAGCTGTGGTCATCAGGTCCAGTGCTGCAGCTGTGCTTTTCGGCCCAGGTTGTGCGGCTTTCTGCCTGCTCCCTTCCCTGTTGCGCTGTTCCTGTCTTAAGGCTCCCTGCCTTTTGTTCCTGCCAGGCAGTGCCCCTGTCCCTGTTAATTCTCTATTGCAGGTGTTTTTCATCTTGCTTGCTGTGGCCAAGTCCAAAATCATAACGAAACTACACAACAACGATTCAACAAACACATGCAAAATCAAGAAAATCACAACTCAATTTAAATAATCATAATCACACCCAAAACAAACTAAGCAAACATAAGATAATAGAGATTGAGAAGTGTGGTTGGCTGCTCCACAGAACATGTTTCCACCACTCCAGAGTCCAGCGGAGGCGTGATGCTTTACATTGCTCCATCCGATGCCTGGTGTTGAGCTCAGTGATGTAAGACTTGCATGCAGCTGCTCAGCCATGAAGCTCCCGGCACTCAGTTTCTGTGCTGATGTTGATGCCAGAGGAGGTTTAGAGCCCTGCAGTTATTGAGTCAGCAGAGCGTCGGCCACTTTTACACACTATGCCCCTCAGCGCTTGGCAACCTTGCTCTGTAACTTTACGTGGTGCTGCCCCCTGGTGGCTGAGTCTCTGTGGTTTCTGAACGCTTCCACTTTGAAATAATCCCACTTCCAGCTGATGTTGGAATATCTAGGAGGGAAGAAACTTCCCCAGCTTGTTGCAGTGGTGGCATCCTATTACATTACTATTACAGCAGCACACTGGAACTCAGTGCGCTCTTTAGAACGAGCCATTCTTTCACGAATGTTTGTTAAGTCTTATAGGCGTTATGCAAAGTGACCTTGTAAGGATCGTCAGTGGATTGGTATGACCAACATGGCTAAACATGTGCCCTCCCCCCCTTTTTGAGGGGAGCAAAATCCACACTACTTTTCAGGTGGTCATTTCTCCCCTTAGTGTGAGGTTCACCCCTTTCTTTTCATAAAATATATATGCTATTAAGAATTTCCTTTTGCACAAGCACTATACTGCATCCGGATTTAAGACAAGAAAACATAAACTAGGCAAAAAGTTCTGCACCGCTTTTTCAGTCTATAATTTCTCCCCTTTATTTATACCCAATAGTGTTGTATCTTATACCGTTGTAAAGCCTGATTCGTCCTCTTTCCAATGAGACTTACAGTTATACCCTATTGTAAAAGGGACTGGCATTCCAACAGTATAACTCACAAATACAGTTGGTCTTATCACAGGGGAGAAATGATCACCTGAAAACACATGGAATGGGATTTTGCTCCCATCAAAAAGGGGAGGAGGGGACATGTTTAGCCATGTTGGTCATACCAATCGATTGACAATCCTTACAACTTATTTCTCATTGAAAAGGGGACTAATCAGGCTTTTTAACGGTATGAAAGACAACACCAATCAGTATTGTTAAATGGGAGAAATGATCAACTGAAAAAATATTGGAGGGGATTTTGTAAAAAAAAAAAAAAAAAAGGTCGCTTCCCACACAATTCCCGGTGTCACTCATTCCAGAAATGCAGGATCCTTACAAGTTGTATCTCATTGGAAAGAGGACAAATCAGGCTTTATAACGGTATAAGATACAACACTATCTTGTATAAATAAAGGTGAGAAATTATAGACTGAAAAAGCGGTGCAGAATTTTTTGCCTAGTTTACATAAATCATTGTTTTAACATGGGTGTCAATGGGAAATTGAGACATCACCTATTTCAGCATTTTTCAATACTTTCCACCACTGGGATTTCTTAGGACTTTTGATATGTTATAACCAACATAGACTGCATGGCTAGCTGCTGGATTTTATACACCTGTGGCAATGGGGCTGAATGAAACACCCAAATTCACTGATTAAGGGGTGTGTCCCAATATTGTATATTATACAAATTATTTATATAAAGGCCATTCGGTGGTTTCTGTGGCTCTTTTAAAACAAAAATGGACAGCCCTGTTACCTCCTCCTAAATGGAACTCAGGTTTAAGTATCAGCTCCTGAGCGGGGCCCAAATCAGTTTCCATGAACGTTAACCTGGAACTGTTTTGTTGCCACCTAAACTATTGCAGAACACGTGACATAGCCTTGAGAACACAGCACACCTTGCTAAGTTCTTACAGTTAAAAAGGGCCAATAGATATATTTACCAAGTAATATTAATATTTCTGATACTAAATATAATACATTTTTTCTATGTTTTTTGTTGTTCATTCAGTAACTGCTGCTGCAATGTGCCAGTGTGATGTCAAATCTAACCTGAGGAAGAAGTTTGAGCGTGTGTTTGAGGGGATTGCTAAAGCAGGAAACCCAACACCTCTGAACCAGATCTACACAGAGCTGTACATCACTGAGGGAGGGAATGGAGAGCTCAATGAGGAACATGAGGTCATACAGATAGAAACAGCATCCAGGAAACCAGCCAGGCCAGAAACGCTAATCTCATGTGAGGACATCTTTAAACCTTTACCTGGAAGAGATCGACTGATCAGAACAGTGATGACAAAGGGAGTGGCTGGCATTGGGAAAACAGTCTTAACACAGAAGTTCACTCTGGACTGGGCTGAGCACAAAGCCAACCAGCATGTCCACTTCACATTTCCATTCACTTTCAGAGAGCTGAATCTGCTGAGAGGGAAAAAGTTGAGCTTGGTGGAACTTCTTCATCACTTCTTCACTGAGACCAAAGAAGCAGGAATCAGCAGGTTTGAGCAGTTCCAGGTTGTGTTGATCTTTGACGGTCTGGATGAGTGTCGACTTCCTCTGGACTTCAACAACAACCAGATCCTGACTGATGTTACAGAGTCCACCTCAGTGGACATTCTGCTGACAAACCTCATCAAGGGGAAGCTGCTTCCTTTTGCTCGCCTCTGGATAACCACACGACCTGCAGCGGCCAATCAGATCCCCCCTCAGTGCGTTGACATGGTGACAGAGGTGAGAGGCTTCACTGACCCACAGAAGGAGGAATACTTCAGGAAGAGATTTAGAGATGAGGAGCAGGCCAGCAGAATCATCTCCCACATCAAGATGTCACGAAGCCTCCACATCATGTGCCACATCCCAGTCTTCTGCTGGATCACTGCTACAGTTCTGGAAGACGTCTTGAAAACCAGTGAGGGAGGAAACCTGCCCAAGACCCTGACTGAGATGTACATCCACTTCCTGGTGGTTCAGTCCAAAGTGCAGAAAGTCAAGTACCTTGACAAACATGAGACAGATTCAGTCTGGACTCCAGAGACCAGGAAGATGATCCTGTCTCTGGGAAAACTGGCTTTTGAGCAGCTGGAGAAAGGCAACCTCATCTTCTATGAAGCAGACCTGGCAGAGTGTGGCATTGATATCAGAGCAGCCTCAGTGTACTCAGGAATGTTCACACAGATCTTTAAAGAGGAGCGTGGGCTGTACCAGGACAAGGTTTTCTGTTTTGTCCATCTGAGTGTTCAGGAGTTTCTGGCTGCTGTTCATGTCTTTATGTCATTCATCAACTCTGGAGTCAATCTGCTGTCAGAGGAACAATCAACCTCGTGGTGGTCTGCACTATCCAACAAGACAACTAAACTAAAACTCCTCCAGAGTGCTGTGGACAACGCCTTACAGAGTCCAAATGGACACCTGGACTTGTTCCTGCGCTTCCTCCTGGGTCTTTCACTGCCGACCAATCAGACTCTCCTACAAGGCCTGATGACACAGACAAGAAGCAGCTCACAGACCAATCAGAAAACAGTTGAGTTCATCAAGAAGAAGATCAAGGAGAATGAGTCTCCAGAGAGAAGCATCAACCTGTTCTACTGTCTGAATGAGCTGAATGATCATTCGCTAGTGAAGGAGATCCAACAGTCCCTGAGATCAGGACATCTCTCCACAGACGAACTGTCCCCTGCTCAGTGGTCAGCTCTGGTCTTCATGTTACTGTCATCAGAAGAAAATCTGGAGGTGTTTGACCTGAAGAAATACTCTGCTTCAGAGGAGGCTCTTCTGAGGCTGCTAGCACTGGTCAAAGCCTCCAAGAAATCTGTGTAGGTTCATAGATAACTGAATATATTAAACACATAATGTGATGTTTTATTCAAGAGAAACACATTTAAATGTATTTTTTTTCCATTTTTAATTCCTCCTCAGGCTGAGTAGCTGTAATCTGTCAGAGAGAAGCTGTGCAGCTCTGGCCTCAGTTCTCAGCTCCCAGTCCTCTAGTCTGAGAGAGCTGGACCTGAGTAACAACGATCTGCAGGATTCAGGAGTGAAGCTGCTATCTGCTGGACTGGAGAGTCCACACTGCAGACTGGAGGCTCTCAGGTCAGGATTCCTCAACCTGCTCAACACATGACTAGTTCAGTCCTGATTTACATGCAGCTTCATGTCACTGAACAGATTCCTAAGCTGTGTAGGTTTTTGTGAAAACACAAAGCAGATGATGTGGTGGACTGATTGTGTTTGTGATGGTGTGCAGGCTGTCAGGCTGTCTGCTCACACAGGAAGGCTGTGCTTCTCTGGCCTCAGCTCTGAGCTCCAACCCCTCCCATCTGAAAGAGCTGGACCTGAGCTACAATCATCCAGGAGACTCAGGAGTGAAGCTGCTCTCTGCTGGACTGGAGGATCCAACCTGGAGACTGAAGACTCTCAGGTATGGAGAGACACACACAATGTCCTCTAGAGGGCTGAGGAATATTGGCTCATGTTTTAATGGTGGATATGAGTGATGTGGTCTGCTAAATCCTTCATAGGGAAGGTTATTTACTGCCCATGTTTCCATCCTCAAAGAGAATCTGCTGCTCTGACTCTGTTTCTTCCTCCAGGGTGGACCATGGTGGAGAGCAGTGGTTAAAACCAGGACTGAGGAAGTGTAAGTGTCGAATTCATTTTATTTAATTTTACAGCGACAGTGCACATTAATAAACATGTCTGTAAATGCACCGGAATTAGCCAAAAGGCTAGTTTTCATCTGTCATTGCCAGCAAGATGTTACAAAGACTCCCTGAATGTAAGATGTAAAAAAAAACAAAGCACCACATAATTATAAAATTATCAATACATGCTAACAAGGTAGTGGTAAAAGTAATCTGATTATGTAATAATTGTTAAAATTAAAATTCATTTTCATCCCACTGAAATGATTTGATCCAATGAATTGGACAGGATGACATGAAGCAGCATCAAACAAATCTGATCCTGCAGCCAGAAGAATACCATGTAGCAGACTACACATGAACACCAGCAGCAGATCATAAATAAATATGAGGACAGTTAAATGTGACCTGACAACATGAATGACACAGGACAGCTGTGAGTGGTGTCAGGAGACAGTAGCTGAGCAAGGTCAAGTTCACTCCGTCTTTCATTCTCTTATATATCTTATTAGGACTTTTGCTCTCTTGGGCTATGAGAACTTTCACATGCATGGAAGAATTCCTTGGCTTTGCATGTTTCGTCTCCAGAGGTGTTAGGAGCTGCTCCGCAACCTCCACTTAAACATATACCAGAGGCACCACCTGCACCTCACTTAATGAACTGAAGGTCACTGAAGCACCGAAGCTTAAAAATCTTGGTCTGCAAGACTAAAACAGCGTCGACCTCAAAAATGTGGACTCCCCATATGGTGTTATGGTGCTAACCCTAACCCCGAGCCTTGAAGAAGAGATCGCAGTCGATCGTAACGCTGAGATCCTTCAATTCTGTTGGAACTTGTTCCAACTTCTGTTTGACTCCTGAACACAAAGCAGCAAACATTCAGCTGTTTAGATGCTGCAGCTGCAGACTTAAGCAAATGGTCTAAGCTTTTTATTATTATTATTATTATTTTATATTATTTTGACCCAAACAATAAACTACTTTAAATAAGTTAATTTCAATGATAAAACTACTAAAGCCAAAGCCTCTGGCCTGTCAGAAATCAAATGCCTGATGAGGAGAAAGCAGTTGATTGCAGCAGTAACTACGGTGGCCAAGAACCGCCATCGCTGCAAATAAAAAAAAAAACAAAAAAGATGTAAAACAACAAAAAATGCTGCAAATAAAAAAAAAAAAACGCTGCAAATAAAAAAGTAAAACGCTGCGTGGCAAATTAAAAAAGCAACGATCCAATAAAAGCAATAAGCCCCTTGAAGCCGTGAGTTACAGTGATTTTACAACGGCGATTTTACATTTTAGAACACCCCTCAGCCGTTGTAAAATCACTGTAACCCACGGCTTTTCGGGGCTTATTGCTTAAATATAACAAATATAAAAAAAAAAATCTGCCATGAAAAATCCATTTTGGCTTTTTTGTTTGCATCGTTGCTTTTTTTAAATTTCCAACACAGCGTTTTCCTTTTTTATTTGCAGCGTTTTTTTTATTTGCAGCGATCGTTGCTTTTTTAATTTGCAACGCAGCGGTTTCCTTTTTTATTTGCAGCGGGTTTTTTTATTTGCAGCAATCGTTGCTTTTTTAATTTGCAACACAGCGTTTTTCTTTTTTATTTGCAGCGTTTTTTTTATTTGCATCTTTTTTTTTTATTTGCAGCGATGGCGGTTCTCGGCCACCGTCATGGTTTTGAGAGCAGAAATAATAGTTTGGAGAAATGTGCAAAATCAAATGAGACAACCTTCATGTCATTATGTCAGAAAAACCAAACAATGAAGTGCTGCAGCAAGCAATGTTTCCCTCTTTAACAGCTTCTTCTCCACCAAATTTAACAAACCTGACAACCAATCACAACTCCTTGCTGTAATTTTGCACCAATGCTGGTGACCAAGACTGAACCTCCCTGGATCATGACAGTGTGGGCGGCACCACACTGCAGGCTGGCCACAAAGCTGTGGAGCATGGACTTGGGGATGCTGGACAGCGGCAGTGTGGACTGAGGGCTGCCTGACAGCTGATGAGCTGGTGGAACCAGTGACGCAGGATGCCAAGAAAGCAGCAGCATGGCCGTGGAAGGCTGAGATGAATGCTGCACAGGTCCTGGGGGATGAGACCAGGGCTGTCACAATGGCAGTGGGAACCAAGCTGGGGCAGCCAGTTGGGCTTGGACTTGGGGGACTGGGACAGGAGTAGCCAGTCAGACTCGGGGGACTGGGACAGGAGTAGCCAGTCAGACTCGGGGAACTGGTATTGGGGTTTGGGTAGCAGCATGGACACGAGGAGCTGGTACTGGGGTTTGGGAACTGGGAACTGGGAACTGGGGCTGGGGCCGCAGCATGGACACGAGGAGCTGGTACTGGGGTTTGGGAACTGGGAACTAGGTCTGGAGCAGCAGCATGGACAACAGGGAGATGCAGTGATACAAGGGACTGGGGCCACTGGGGCTGCTGCTGCTGTAGCACAGGGGACTGGGGTCGTTGGGGCTGCTGCTGCCACGAGTTTCTCCACAGTTCGTTCAAACTCAAAAACCTTTTCTTTAAAAAGGCGTCGCTCCACTGGGTCCATGCCTGCTCAGTCATTCTGTCATGGCAGGTGGTTGGTCTGACCCAAATGCAGGAGCAATGAGTCACGAAGCTCAGAATACAACAAAATATTTAATAAACTCTCAGGAAACACAGGAAATGCAGGGAACACATCACAGCGAAGACAATGACTGGCCAAAGAACAGAACTGAAAACAGGACTTACACAAGAACTAAATAGCTAATAAGACACACCTGGGGAAGGGGCTGGAGCACAAGACAGGAGAACACAGAGGATAGGCCAAGGGAAACACTGGGAGGGATCAGAACAATCAGGGCTGAAACACAACCCAGGACATTTGTGGGAAGTGGGAGGGCAATCAAGACACAGGTGAAAACACTGAAGGGAACCGGGCAACGGAAACACACAGGAAAACAGAAACAAAAGTCCAACCAAAACACAAGATACACAGAACCATGACAATTCACATCTGTATAAAGAAATACATAAGTGTAAATGTAGTATGTGTATAAATGGCTCTTCCAGATGTGAAGTGAATTTCCACAGCAGTTTGTGACGTCCATTCATTCAGATCCTGCTGTGAATGAAGAGGACGGCTGACACCATGTGTCATCATCAAAGAGTTAACAAATCAATAATCAAACTGTGAATCAATCAGCAGATAATAACCACAGCAGGTCTGTTGTGTCTTGTTCTCTCCATCAGATTCCTGTGAACTCAAACTGGACACAAACACAGCACACAGACACCTCGTCCTGTCTGAGGACAACAGGGAGGTGACAGAGGTGAGAGAGGAGCAGCCATATCCTGATCACCCAGAGAGGTTTGACATCAAGAGACAGATCCTGTGTAGTGATGGTCTGACTGGTCGCTGCTACTGGGAGGTCGAGTGGAAAGGATGGGTTTGTATAGGAGTGACTTACAGAGGAATCAGCAGGAGAGGAGACAGTGATGACAGTGCTTTTGGATGGAACAAAAACTCCTGGAGTTTGACCTGCCGCGATTCTGGTGATTTCTCTGCCTGTCACAACAACAGATTAACAGTCATCCCTGCCCCCGCCTCCTCTGACAGAGTGGCAGTGTATCTGGACTGGCCTGCTGGCTCTCTGTCCTTCTACAGCGTCTCCTCTGACACACTGATCCACCTCCACACCTTCAGCAGCTCCTTCACTGAACCTCTGTACCCGGGGTTCTGGTTTAGGTATTATGACTCTTCAGTGTCTCTGTGTGAGATCTGAGGTGTGAGAATCGCCTCCTATGTGGAGAAACACACACACACACACACACACACACACACACACACACTATTAATGTTAATATTTAATTATATGGTACTAAAATTTGATTTTTTGATTTGATTTTTATGGCTCAGTTGACTGTTCACATTATTCAGTAATTCTTTTTCCAAACAGCTTGTCCTTGTTAGGGTCGCAGGGGTGTTGGAGCCTATCCGTGCACTCATTGGGCTGCTCACAGTGTCATCAAAATAATTTAACAGATCACCTACTGGTGTCTGCTAGGCCAACAAGGAATACTAATGGGTGCCTCAGAAAAAGAGTTTACTGTTAGTTGAGGTTCCCAAACTCCTGCAGTCCTTCCTGTCTGGGACTGGTTTCCTTGTGGGCTTGCAGCAGTCAGGTTAGAGATCCCATCGTCATCGCCAGATTGTCATGAAATTCTTTCATTAAGGAGAGAATGGTCAAAGCAGTCTTTCTTTGTGTTTTTAATGATGCAATATAGCAGGGTGGCTTGTGCCTTCAGGTGACAGCGCAGTGCACCACCAAGGGTGAAAGGGGAAAGAGATTTTTTCCTATCACATTCTACCACAGCATTAGACTTGCTGCGACTGCTCTAGACGGATTTTTGTGCCTCTGAGTATCATTGTCCAGTCAGCATCAAGCTGGGATCTATGGAGTACCAACCCTTTGGGGCAATTTCAGCCAAGGGTGTTGCCCAGACCGATCTCATGGACTTTCATTTTTAGGCAATATAACTGTTTGTTTGAACTGCAGGCACTGCAATGCAATCTCTATAGGATGCGAGAATGGTCAGACTTGTGTAATCATGTAGTAGCCAGTAAGCCAGCTGGCATTTTAATCACGTTCAAGGCCAGAGTCAACATGGCGAGAACTAACTCAAAGTAACTCCATCATTTCATCATGAAAACTAAAATTCAGTCGTCAGTAACAAGCAACATGACCACAGCTGAAGCTGAGAGATGCCTTAAAGAGAATCAAGATGTTCCTGTGAAATGCAATGGGACAGGAACATTTGAATGCACTGACCATATTCTCCATGGAGAAGCAACTAGTCAGGAACAGGCTTGATTTCAATGAGAGAGTTATTGTTCACTTTGCTGCTTTGCAAGACAGGAAAGGAAAATTTCAGTGTAAGTGAATCATGTATCCTCTCATCTATATGAGTTGCATTACAACCATTTCTGATGTATAATGCTTTTTAATAGACCAAATTCCTTTTCCCAGCGATCTCACATTTGTGGGTTGTGTGCATCATACTCAAGATGGAAAAATCAAAAATTAAAACAAGTTCTGAGTATATGGTGTTTTTTTTTTTTTTTTTTTTTTTTGTGCTGGGTGTTTAACGACTGTCTGACCAGCTCATGAAATCTTCAGCAGTGAGTCTTATAAGGAAAACAATGGAAAATGCTTCCTTTTCTAAATTTACTGCTCCTGTGTGGAGAGGAAAATTTTCAGACCAAAAAAATCTCAGCAGAGAAACACAGCCCCAGTGCCACGGCTCTTTATTCTGGATTTGCTGCAGCTGAAATAAAATGTTTGTGACAAACTGAATCAGATGATTGTGAGTCTGTTTATTTTTTGGTCATGCTGAAGTAGTTGCCTTTACATCCAAAGGTTTTGTGAGACAAAGTGACAGATGACAAATTATCTGTTGATGATTGATGACCAGAGTGGATTGTTAAGTCACTGTTGAGCTAAAATAATTTTATTCAAGACATGTAACTTAATTTCATAAAGTAGACTACAAATAGGCCTACTGTACAGTATGCAGCCTATGGACCAATCCTTGTCTCATGGTATCATGGAGAGGTTTCCCGCCAGTCTTGTGACACCATCACACTTAGATCAGGATGGGATGAGGTCACTGCTCGGAGCCAAGAAATTCCTTAGAAGGTGATGAGAGTGTTACCTGTGATGATCTAATGGTGGAAAATCCCCAAAGGATGCACATCGGGGGTGAATCTTGGAGCAGTGGGCTGCACGGGAGGAGTGTCATGAACCGGCTCAAAGCCCACACAGAAACAGGGGAGACCACACAGATACTTAGCGGTTTAAATAAAGTAAATATAATTCACTACAGTTAACTGAGTACAAAAAAACAATCTGGGTGAGTGTCAGTGTTTCAGTGGTGAAACTGGTGTATGCATGTGTGAACAGATACTGTAGTCGAGATGCCAATCAAAATCAATCTAAAAGAATATACCACAGCAAACAAAACCATCCTGTCAGGAAGGAGAAAGAGAGAGAGAACTGCTCCAGTCAGCCCTCTTTTATATCAGTGAGCAAAAATCAGTGGAAGTCTGTGCAGGTGTGGCTTATCCACCTGGTCCACCCCTGCCACTCCCAACTGCAGGCCTCCTACACAGGGAACAAAGACAACTAACACCCAGAATCCAGAGGAGGAGGAGTCATCACAAGGAGTCAAGCGGCAGATATAAAGCAGTGCTCTGTGACTCAAACCCCAGAGTTGGTGTTCATGGACCACTTTTCTGCTTTCACAGTAAATCTAAGACTTGCACCTGACTCTGCCTATCTGTAAGTTTTATTGCACTGTTGAAGGTATTTTTGTAAATAAGTAAGTCTTGTGGAAGACCTAAGGATCGACTGGCCCATTTGAAGAGTTTTCTCTGCAACATTACATAGCAGTGAATCTTACAGTAATAATAACCATGCTTGTATGTCTAACTCTGTGTAAGTACATGAGTGTGGTGGAAGTGATCAGAGTCATATTCCTTGTATGTGCATACGGGTGATTCTCTGAAATCGGTGCACTTTGTGTCCCACAGGTTTACCTCAAAGATTGTCATATAAAGTAAACCACAAAATGCATTTTAAAACCAGAAATGGAAAGATCCATGTGTCTTTGCATTACAACACACAAACATATTTTAAAAATCATGTTTTGAAAAATTTTATGGGTTGCTGAGGCGTAGAAGTCAGCCAAATGAGCATGTCCCCACTGTCCAAAGTTTCTTTTTCATTGAATATAAAACAAATAAAAATAGCCAGTAACCGCAAGTTTTTTCTGCTAATATAATAATTTGACTGTCTACTTTTACCTAAATAAAAGAAATATGAAAAAAATGCATGAATTATTTATAAAATAGCACTATTTAATCATGTCCCCCAGTTTTGTTCAACCCCATAACAGCATACCAACCCCCCCCTTTTAAAAAATAATGGTTCAGTCCAACTTCCGCAGCACCCAGGAAGTGACATCACTCAATATTTTCCCGCTCATACTGTAAAGAGAGGTAAGTATTAGCATACTTTCTTATCTATATATCATTTTTTTTATCGTCAGATTGACATCGTCAAGCTCAACCTTTCAGCACTGTTGAATGCATAATTGATATTTGCTATTGTTTGGGAAAAAGCAAACAATTGTCTTGGAGAAATATATTAATTTCTTGTTTTCCTCATACCATATGGTGCTACATACTCTAGCTAATGTGGACATATGGCTACTTTTAGCTAAAATCTTCAACCCCGTAACATTCAACCCTGTAACAAAAAACACTGTTACGGGGGTTGTATCATGCTGTTGAAGGTTGGACTGTTCTTAAGGCAGCCATCCCCTTTTCTCTTAATGTTATTTCATGTTCATTATTTTCACATTTCAGATGGCAAAATCAAATGCAGAGAGGCAAAGAGAGTACAGGGCAAGAAGAAATGCAGATTCACAGAGAAGGGAAGAATACCTCAGGAAAGAGCGTGAGCGATGGAAAAGAGATACAGAAGCAGGGAAAAAGAAATCAATCAATGAGCTGAGTAAGAGCGCTCAAAGACGTAAGCGGAAGGAGTGGCGGAAGGCTAAAGAAAGACAGAAAAGGAAAGCTGAGATTGAAAACAGTGGGCCTACCTCTCTAACCCCTCCACATACTCCTGACAGTGAGATTCAAGATGTAGTGCAAGCCAGACCAGGGTCCTCACGGTGAGGGAAATATGTGGTTAGAAATAGTACTTGATTTTAATTATGATAGCTTGTTTAGAAAAAAAAAAAAAAAAAACAAAAAAAAAAACTGCTATATACACTGCTTTATACATGATTGATCTGATGCACATTTGTAGCCATGGTTTACTGTTTTTAGTAGTGAATTCAGACGCCCCCTCTACACACACACACACACACACACACACACACACATGTACACACACATGCACACACACACAAAGCCATGGTGGTCAATTATTGCACCCTAGTGTCCTAGTGTATATGTAATTACTATGTCACTACTAATGTAACTACTCATTTGTAAAACTAACGATCCCCTTTCCATGTATTGTATGGTTTCATCTTAGACATTCAGCAGGCAAGAAAGCTTCCAGAAAAGCAAGAGACAAACTGCGCAAAGAAATAGAAGAACTAAAAAGGAAACTCAAGCATCAGAAGAAAAAGACAGAAAAATACAAAAAAAGACTCCAGCGAGCGACCAAGAGTAAAGACTCTCCCAGGTCCAAAGTCCGTCACTTGCTGAAAAATTGTACTGTGAGCAGCAAGGTAAAGAAAACTTTACTGCACCATGAATCCCTAATTAGTGACATTAGGAGGAAATACAAGAATGCCAGAAATGAAAAAGGGAAAAAAACTGTTGCTGAGGTTGTTGTAGGGAAAGTAGTTCAGAAATACAGGCTGCAGAAGTGGTCTGAGAAAGCACTAGGCTTTTCAAAGAAACGCAGGGCCTTGTGTGGGAATGAAGACCTGAGTAATAACTCCACCACACGATCTTACAACAGGTACACTGATAAATCCCTGGTGAGCAAGGTGAAGACATTCTTCACAAGAGATGATGTGAGTCGGATGACGACGGGGAAAAAGCAAACAATAACAAAGAAGAAAATTAAAATGCAAAAACGATTCCTTGTAGACACAATGAAAAACCTTCATAGGAAGTTTCTGGCAGAAAACAACACCAGTCACATTTCATACGCCTCATTTTGCCGGCTGCGACTGTTTTGGGTTGTCCACCCCTCCCTTTCAGACCGCGACACATGCCAGTGCAGGTTACATGAAAACCTGGGCTTTCTGGCTGACAAGCTTTGTCAGCTTAGGCTTATTGAAACATCTAATTTAGAGAGTCTCACAGAACTTGTTTGCTGTGACACTGGTAGCAAGGCTTGCATGTATGGAGAATGTGAGGAGTGCAAGAGCAGAATTGTTCCCCTCTCAAGCTCATATAATGGTGCACAGAAGGTGACCTACATGCAGTGGGCCACAGAAGACAAAGCAAAATCAAATGATGAAGAGAGCTCTGTCTCAAAAATAACAGTAAAAAAAAACATTGAGAGCATTCAAGAGGAGCTTGCAGAGAGGTTCCACACACACCTCACCAAGTTTAAGAGGCATCTCTTCAACATCAGACAACAGTATGCCTACTACCGTGGACTGCGCAGCTGCATGGCCAATGATGAATGCCTTATCCACATTGACTTCTCTGAGAACTTTTCTTGTAAGTACAGTACTGAAATTCAGTCAGTACACTTTGGATCATCCCACCAACAGGCCACACTTCACACAGGGGTCATCTATGTTGGTGGAACCCAAGAGCCAACCTGCTTTACCTCCATCTCACCATCCAAGCACAAGAGTCCAGCTGCCATATGGGAACATCTGAAACCTGCACTGGACTATGTGCAGACCACACACCCAGAGGTGTCTGTTGTGCACTTTTTTAGTGATGGGCCATGCACGCAGTACAGGCAGAAAGGGAACTTTTTTCTCTTCAGTACAGAGCTTGACAAGAGAGGACTGAGAGGGACCTGGAATTTTTTTGAGTCCAGTCATGGCAAAGGAGCACCAGATGGTATTGGTGCTGCCTTAAAGAGATCAGCAGACAACCTCATCAGCCATGGCCGGGACATCAACAATGCTTATGAGCTCTTCAAGGCCCTCTCAGAGACAGACACTTCGATCAAATTGTATTTTATCGAAGATGAAGCTGTTGAGCAGGCACTGCAAAGGATGCCGTCCACCATTCCCCCAGTCCCAGGAACCATGCACATCCATCAGGTCATCACTCTTGCTCGAGGGGAGATAACATCGCGAGATGTCAGCTGCATGTGCTCCACCTATGGAAAGCTTGAATGTGAATGCTGGAATACAAAGCATTTCAGCTTTGTCAGGAAAGTGCCAGCTACTGTGTCACAAGGGCAGAAACAAATCAATTGGGGTGATCCAGAGGTAATAGGGCAGTGGTGTGTGCTCACTTATGATAAAGCATTGTATCCAGGAATAATCCTTGCCACAGATGAAATTGACGTTCAAGTCAAATGCATGCACCATGCTGGAATAACCAAAAACAGGTTCTTTTGGCCTCTGCAAGAGGATGTACTGTGGTATCCATTTGATAATGTGCTTGAGCTCATCCCGCCTCCTCAGCCCGTGACAGGACGTGATTCACGTCACATGCAAATTCAGAGAGAGATATGGCACAGACTGTCTGACTAAAGGATGAAAGAACCATAAATGGCAGGAAAAACAGATCAGATAAGAAAAGAGACCATCCACTATCACACATCAAAGTTATTAGTTCAGTTTAGTGAATGCTCAATACCCAGATTTTAGAGAAGACAGCAGTGTACTTTTTTTTTTTTTTTTACTGCTGATACTACAGTTGACAGACTCATTCTATTAAAGTCTGTGAAGAACATATGAAATGATTTTAATGTTAACATTTATAGTTAAGAGTGTAACTGTGTTGTGATGTCAATTGTTACATTGTTAAGCTGATTCCAGTGAGATAGATTTTGTATACAGCATTCAGCCTATGCTGTTGTTCTTCATTTTTTCTTCTCATAGGACAGATCTGTTCAATCTAAATGTTTTGTTGTTTTTAAACAATATTAAATAAAACATTTATGATATGTTTCTTTCCTTGTGTTTGTTTTAATGAATTAATTTGCCTATTCACTCACTTGCGCAGCCTAGACATGCTAATACCAAGAGGATAGGCTGATGGAAAAGGATAAAGCAATTTCTTTGTCAATGGCATGATGCAGATGATGTTAAGTTGTTGCATTTGGAAAAGAATTCAGATTTCATAAGAGCCATCCTTCTTTTTCCTTAGGCCTCATCAATGCTAATGCCCCAACCCCAGTGCCCGGGGTCAATCTCAATTTGATTATATGTTGTCATTCAACCCTATTACAGTGTGTTCAACCCTGTTATTTGATACATTGCCATACATTTTTTGATAATAATAACAAATATTAGATAAATGTTTGTTGAACTGTATGCAAAGTTTAGAGGACAAGTAGAAAATAAAAGAAAGCCTAATCTAATGTTTATGTTAAGGTATATTTTCATGATTTATGAAGGCCACTTGTACATTAAGTTGCCATATCCTACGTGACAGTCAAATTATTATTATTTAGAATCAAATAAAATATACTTGCAATAGGTTATTTTACACAAGGGACAGGTGATTACCAAGGCACTGAAATAATTAGTTTTAATATGTTTTAGAATTATAATCATACAGGAATCAAATTGTCCTGTTACGGGGTTGAATTTAAAACATCCTAAGTGACAAAGAAATTCCTAAAAATGTTTGGGATTTCATGCCTAAGGTGGGAAAACGTATTTTCTCAGAGGTTCAAATAGTCCTTCATCAGATGCAATGTTCAGAAACACAATTTTTTGTGGTATATTTTTCAGTAACCAGAGAACCCAATGTGCACCGAATTCAGAGAATCACCCATACATAGTTGGCGAATAAAGCGGATTCTGATTGCGATTAATTATTCTGATTAATTTGGCGAGCCAGCCAGGAGGGGCCATATTGGCTGGTAATGGTGTGGGGGATTCTGTTGACCACAGAAACAAATCTGCTGCATTGTTTTTTTTCTGGCTTCAGATTGCACCTACATGGGTCTCAGGAAATATCCAGCCTCCCCTCTAAAGCATCAAGAACATGATGAATTGTTTAGTAGTATAGTAGAAGGGCCTGGTGTAATTACGTGCATGCAGCTAGCTGCTATCTTGAAGTAAATAATGTTTAACTGTCTAGAAAAGACTGAAGTTATAAGTTACAGTGAGATAGGAAATATTGACAGAGTAGTGTTGTTTTAGAAAGACCAACTGTATTTATGTTTTGTTAATAATTTTATGTGGTGTTAGCTGTTAGTTGGCCTAAAGGGGACAACAGCTCAGTAATATTTATCATAACATTGTTTGGCTGCTGCTAAGAGTAGAGAGGTGATAGTTGTTAGGCTGTCAAAAGGAGACAACAGCTGATAAGTGTAGGTGTTGTGATACATTCAGGTGATAGTAAACTGAGAGGTGATCGTTGCTGAGGGTCGCACTGGGGATGGCAGCGTTATACTGACAGTGGTGTTTAAGGTCTAGCAGAGAAGCTGGAAAATATCTTAATATGTCAGGAACAAAATTATAAATTATAAATGTAGGACAGAATAGATGAGCTGCTGAACCCAGACAGAATAACTGTCTGTGTATGTGTTGCATGTGCTGGCTAATAGTAAAGCTAATACTGGTATCAATAGGGACAGGAGCAGGGGTGTATTGGTGCATTGTATATTGAGATTGGAGATGAGCTAACGGTAAAATAGGAACGATATGGTTGTTGTCATGATTTTGTGTCAGTGTTGTGATTGTGTGCTGCTAATTTATCTAGTTGAAGATACTGACCGCATGCCATAATAACACACCAAGGGGATCCAGATCAGAGTCTCCTCACCCCAGCTGAGGTTTTTTAGAGGCTTCATACAGTTTGATTGGTCCAGTTGTGTCACCATATTTCACCAAGTTGGGAGAATAAAAAAGACCTAAGATATATGAGAGAGTGTATATAGAGTTACGACCCAACCACTAATGAAATATGCAAAAATCAATACACACACAATGTGACAGTGACTAATGTCAGTTAATTCAAAGATTGTGGGGAAAGTTACATATTATTTGGCTTGGTTAAATTCTGAATGGTTGCCGGGCAGAAAACAAGGCCTTCCTGTCTCCTTATTGGCTCATTAGATAAAGTGGTGAGTGTGATGGGTTAAAAAGAACATGACTTCAATTATAAATATAATTAAAGCTGCAAGCAGCGTTGGACGGGCCCTTGCACCTGTGCCGCCTCGTGCCCACTTGTGCCCGGTGGCTGTGGCATTAAACACACACACACACACACACACACACACACGCACACTCACGCACGCACGTACACACACAAACACAGACACACACACACACACACACACACACACACACGCACGTACACACACACACACACACACACAGACACACACACACACACATACGCACATGCAGGCACATACACACACAGACACACACACACACACACGCACGCTCAGGCACACACACACACACACACACACACAAAGTTCTGGCCCTGTTGCTAGCGGCGCCCCTCCAGCAGATGGCGCCCTTAGCATGTCCTAGTGTGTGCTTCACATGACCTGTCACTCCTTTTAAGGGGGATGTGCATTGGGGGATGTGCCAGCAGGCAGAGTGCAGAGCAGAGCAGACCAGAGTCCCAGCTGTTAAACAACTCTTCACCGTGGCCACACACTTTTTCCAGTCCACACCATGATATGTAGTTTTGTAGGAATTGTGGTCCTCTGTCCATCGGCATAGGTTTGGAAGCTGTCAGACTTTTACTGTAGTCAGCAGGGGCCTAATTAGCCCCTAGCATTCTGCATTATTCCCACCAGGGTCCATGGGAAAAAGTGGAGGCGCTGGTTGTGGACACTCTGACTTTGAGGTCTTCTGAAATCCAAACGGTTCGAAATTTTACTATTTCCTTCTGATCATTGGTTAAGCACTGGTTACTCTGTCATGTATTAAATTTTCAAGCCGATTCGATTAACGCCCTGGGAGGAGTGCGATTTCATGCAAAGTGAAAATTTGGGCGAAGATGTGACTTTCAAACTCAAATTGTGGACTTCCTGTTGGTTTTAGGTGGGGGGCGCGAGCACGAAAAATGTCAGGCTTGCTGAGATCTATGTTTCGGCGCTGGTTTGGTCTTTCTATGACATTCCTGTGGGCCGCAGGGGCTGCCTTTGCGTCCCTAGGTGGCGCTACTGAGCCCATTTTTGGACCGGGGGGGTTCCGTTTTTTTATTTTATCGAATTTTTCGCCAGACCTGGTGTGCGTGCCAAATTTGGTGAGTTTTTGAGCATGTTTAGGGGGTCAAATTAAGCGTCAAAGTGGCGTAATAATAATAAGAAAAAAGAAACGAAGCAAAAACAATAGGGCTTCGCACTGGGACAGTGCTCGGGCCCTAAAAAGATGGGATTATGAAGCATGAGCACATGATTTCCCTCACAGTCTTATCAGTTTTCACAGTTATTACTGACTCTGTGAGACACACACTGTAGACCTGAGGTTGGACTGATGTGGGAGGTTCATGCAGTGTTGGAAGTTTTTTCTTTTTCTTTTTTTTTTTTTTTTATCATAGTATTCAAATTACAGGGGGTATATATTTACTAATGGTAGTAGCCCAGATGCTTGTAGCCCAAAAGCTGATGGATTTCAGCTGAAGCTTCTGGTTGTTTCTGCCAAACAGTGCTGCACTGGGCAGACCTCGTGGGAGGCTCACCCATCTCTGGATTTATTTGCAGGCTTTGCATCCACATTCCAAGCCACTGTTGGGGTGATGTCACACAGCTTGAGGGGCCACATCACCCACTGATATAAAGTGACCTGATAACACCAGAATTTCCCTGGAAGGAGACTTTGGTTGATCTTGCTCAGACCATTTGTAAGCTGGGAGCTAACAGAGGCCGTATTTTCTGTATTTTCTGATTTTCAAGTAATCTCTCTCTTTTTTTTCTTGTGCTAATTTTCTCATCACTGTTTCTCCCTGCTTGTTGTTTTTAAAGAAATGCGGAATTTGTTTCAGGTCTCAAAGGGTTAATTCATTAGATGTCGCTATGACACCAAAATGAGCGATTATTTTCACATGATGTTTTAATCTCACCACTTTTAATTTATTTGGCAAAAATCTCTCAGTTATCCGGCTTCTCTTAACCAGACATCCACAATCCAGATTTTAGGTACCATGAAGCCGCTTATCACCTCGGTAATTCAACCCAGGCTTTTCCAATCTAGATCTGTGCGCGCTCACATAAAAAGGGCGGTGTTTGCTGCATCCGACCAATTGCAGACAAGGAAAAATCCACCCGAGCCGCAGACTTTACGACGGAGGAGCAGACAATAATCTGAAATAAATACAAGGAATAAAAATCCATCATCCAGGTAAAAAGCACCACAGTTGCAGCTGCCAAGAGCCGCAAGGAATGCTGAGAAAAAATCGCCGACACTGTTAATGCGTAAATTAGTGGGATTATAATCTGACTTCCCCACCATGACGGCATGGGTCGATCTGACTACAGTAATATATGTGTGTTCAGTAAATGAATGTGTCTCCCACTCAGCCATACACTCCTGCAGAGGAACTGGCCCTCTCTCACAGTGAGGGGCGACCCTCGCTGGACCGCTGCCCTCAGTTTGAGTTTTGTCAGAATTGTCACTTTGATTCAACTGGTTTTGATATTTCATTTTATAAACCATCTGACGTCTCGTGTTTATTCTGCTGGTTAAAATATTATTTCACTGTCACTTAAAGACTGTAAAACATTTGGCATCAACTCTCATGTGGACTTTTCAGGGCAGCCAGCCTAAATACTAAATATGAGCAAACTAATGGAAACCTAAAGGAGCCCAGAGGCTGGGGTGTATTTAATCAGGCTTTTATTTAACCCTCTGAATTAAATTACCCTCATTTATTTTCAAAAATATTTATAAAAATCATTACATCAGTCTACAAGATCAATTTTTGGTTGGACAGTGCAGAGTCATGAGGAAAACAAACAAAAACAAACAAACAAGAAGAATTCCTTCTTCCTCTTCTCTTCAAACTTGAAAAAATGTGAGAGAAAAACAAACAGAATTAAAATAAGAAGTCTAAGTAAAATGTCTAAAGGTGCACAAGTTGTGCCCCTCGATCCACTGGGCTCTCATCAAATGGGCGGGCCATTTTCCAAGAGAACTGATTGGTCAATAGGTGGGGCTTTTCTACCTGCTGAGCTCTTATCCTGAACTTAACCAGAGGCCTGTATCACGAAGCAGGATTAAGGCGTTAGCGAGATAACTTCAGGCTCAACTCCGGATTTTCTGGATCACAAAGCTGGTTCACCTCTGATCGGGATAGGAAACCTGTCCTGAACCTGTCCTGAAAGCTAGCCTGCTCCGGGGCAGGCTAACTTTCAGGATAGGACTGAATCCTACATAAAGTGTCCCCCCCTGGCCAATCAGCTGTTTGCCAAAACACGGCCTGCCCAATCATTGAGGATCCCATTGAACAACGAGTCCAAATGAGGAGAGCATTACGGCGTGAAAGGATTTTCCTGGACTGGTCATATCCGTTAGATTTAGCCTCTGACTCTCTGTATGAGAGAGGCTGTGATGCTGATGTGAAGCAGCTTCAGCCTGGCTAACAGCTGCTGCTGTACAGAGCTGACACTCTAGAGGAGAGGAAAACACACATGAGAGATCATTAAAGGAAATTTGATAATCAAAAATATTTTTAGAGGCGTTTCACAACATTTTAGGGACATTAAAAATGGCACAATTAATTACCTTTAAATAGAGAGAATTGGCCTGATTGACAGCTGAGGGGAATTACACCTGGGGGAATTCAACTATACCTGTCATACACGCAACACATCTGTGCAGTGCAGTGAGTTGATAGGTTTCAGCATCAGATGTGGACTTGAGCTGTTGATGTGGAACTTACACATTTATTTAGTGTTTAATGTTGTTTTTCCTCCTCATACTTTTCCAGTATAACACGCTGCTCCTCCACCGTGACATACGCTGTGCGTTTTTCTTTGTGGCTCATGTTTGTGATTGGTCTGCTGCCTCAGACTCCGCCCCTTATACATGCGCGTTCACGGCTCTTGATGAGACAAACCTGGATGGAGTGAGCGAGCTGATAACCAGCATCGTGATGCCGGTTATCCCTGACCACCATGATCTCCATTAGTGTAGCCAGAAAGGTCTGAGCAATCCAGGGAAAACTGAGCTTGCTTCGTGATACAAGCCTCTGCTCCGGAGCAGGTTAGGTGTTCAGTGTATGTTACCACGGCAACATACCCCGGTAAAAAGTAAACCATCTTTATGGCACAGAAAAGCCAGGGTGAAGCCTGAAGTTACCTCGCTAAGCCCAAATCCAGCTCCATGGTACAGACCATAATGATCACAAACCAAAATATCTTTTCATCTCAGAGTCACTTCAAGTCTCATGAGGCCTGGGGTGTGTGTGCGTGTGTGTGTGTGTTTGTCTGTGTGTGTGTGTGTTGACATTCATGTGTGTATGAGGGTTGACATTCAAATTCATACATACACACACAACCACACACACAGACACGCATACACACACACACGCACACACACACACACACACACACACACACACACACACACACACACACACACACACTCATATTAACATTTATATGCATACACCAACACAAACACATGCAAACACACACACACACACAGGCACAAAAACATGTATATTTAAACATACACACACACTCATATACACACAGACATACATACACAGACACACACCCTATAACACACACACAAACACTCACAAACATTGACATTAACACACATGCAAACACATACACACACACGCGCACACCTTAAAACACACATACACACACATACACATAAATACATATGCATACATACACAAACACATAAACATGTATATTCAAACACAAACACACAACCACACAAAAACACACACAGTCACACACACACACACACACAGACATAAACACACTGTTTAAATATACACATGTATCTGTGTGTATATGTGTGACTTTTTATGTGTATGCGTGTCTTCATGTTTGTGTGTCTATCTGTATGTTTATGTGTGAATGTGTGTGTGTGTGTGTGCATTTGCAAACGAGTGTGTGTGTGTGTATTTATGTCAGTGAGCATGAGTGTGTGTGTGTGTGTTTATGAGTGTGTTTGTGTGTATGTCTGTGTGCATGTGTTTGAATGTAAACGTGTGTGTGTGTGTTCATGTATCCATATCACTGTTTGTGTGTTTTGTGTGTGTGTGTATCTGCGTTTAAGTGTTTGTATGGTTGCACATGTGTGTGTGTGTGTGTGTGTGTATGTCCGTGTGCATGTGTTTGAATGTAAACGTGTGTGTGTGTGTGTTCATATGTCCATATCAGTGTGTGTGTGTGTGTGTGTGTGTCTTCTGCTGCTGACCTTTGACCTTGGCTTCAGTTCCCATGAGCCTCCTCTAAAAGAATAAATGGAATAAATGGATGTACAAACTGGGGAGGAGTGGAAGCGGCTCTGCGTTTAGTGTTTTGTTGTTTGTCGCTCAGTGAAGAGCCCAGAGCCGCTGCAGCTGCTTGTCCTGCCGTGACTCACAACACCACATCTGATCCCAGCAACTCGGCTCTTTCAAAGATTCCACAGATTTTCAACTGGAGACCAACAGAACATGATCACAGGACTCAGCTGCACTCAGGTTGTTGGAGAATGATAGCAAACTCAGTGAAGCCAGCCAGTGTGTGTGTGTGTGTGTGTGTGTGTGTGTGTGTGTGTCGATGCACCACTTGGGCCACCTCAGTCGTAACAGTGTGGACACACCTCTGGTTTTTAACAGGTGTTGTTTGAATATTTATGAAAGTCAAGAGCTTCATGTTGCTTTAGAGTTTCAGCTGTTTGGTTTGGTCCAAATGAATTTCTCCTCCCACCCTCCTAGAAACAGGTTGGTACAGTCGGGTGCAGAGGCCCCGCCCATCGCTGTGAGGTGGCATCACACACACACACACACACACAGTCAGCAGTGTGGCAGCAGAAGCAGCAGCGTCTTCTCTCTCTGGGTTTCCTCTCCAGGTGAAGCTGAAAGTCTCTTGGATTTGATGTGGATGTGACTCAGCAGGTAAAGAGCCGACCAGGGATCATTAGAGATGTTTGATGAACAGGCTCCTACATTGTGTTTCAGAGCTGGAGGACTGGAGAGCACACTGGGACCAGCACATGTGGAAAGGCTTTCAAAACGGGGTTAACGTGTTTCAGCATCTAAATATTCATCATGTCATGATATTTAATGTTGACTGAGGACAAAATCATCTTTGTCTGAAATGTTTTACCTGTGTGTTTTACTGCTGACCAAAGTCTGCGTCAGGTGAGCTGTAATCTCAACACCTCATCGATGAAATATGCACCAAGTTACAGAACCAGTCTGACAGCTTGGAGAAAGTTGATTTGAGTTCATTTATTTTGCTGCTGATCCACCAAGAGAGCAAAACACCAGTTATTTCATGCTATATTATATTTCACTCTGCTATCACCTACTGTTTCAATACAAATGTTTTGAAACCTTTGAGTTTGAAAGCAAAACTACTTAAAAGAATGACACAAACTCTGAAAAATTAGCAAAAGAATTATCAGAAAATCAGTAAAACAGAAAGTGATGAGACATCCTGTCATGGAAAGCTTGTCATCAATCAGCCGCTGTGTTTGTGTCAAGGTGTCGGCTCGGCTATGGATGTGTGTGAGGAGAGAGAGGAGGGGCTCCCTGCCTCTGAAAGCACTCTGTCTGGGGAACATGACAGCCAGACCAAAGCTAAGAGGTGAGATGAGGATCTCTGACTGTCCATGACTGTTCTCCATCTCAGAGCTCAGCAGGCAAATCAGCACAGCAGCATTATTCACAGGAAAAGCTCTGTGTGTGTTCACACTCCATTTTACACACAGTGTTGTTTCTGAAGAGAAGTCACTCATTATTATCTTAGTATGTTAGTGTGACTAAGAAAGTAAAGCAGATCCCTTCACTGTGTTCATAATGTTTCTATCAGGATCCAGCAGGGGAGACAAGACCCCCCTGAACCTGAACCTGGACCTGAACCTGGACCTGAACCTGGACCTGAGCCCAGCTGTGTGTCCATGAGGAGTGACCATTCGATGGGTCGATATATTGACTTCAAAGACGGCCGCCTCTCTGTGGATGATGGGTAATTATTTCAAACTGGTGATGAATCAGATGGTTTTTCTGTCATCAGATTCATGAGATCCAGAATTGGTTTGACCCTTCAGACTCTGTTGACTGAGTTTCCTCTTTCAAAACATCACATCCAATGATCGTGTGTGTGTGTGTGTGTGTGTGTGTGTGTGCGTGTGTGCGTGTGCGCGTGTGCGTGTGTGTGTGTGTGTGTGTGTCCTCCACAGAGTCCAGCAGCAGAGCTCAGAGGTTCCCAGTGCTCAGTCTGCCCAGCAGCATCAAACAGACCTGGCCTCCATATTTATGGTGTGTAAATGTACAACAACATACCAACTGAACAACAACCATTCTGCTCAGAATCGTCTCCGTGCTGCTCTCTGTATCTTTCAGCCTCTTTGACCTGGATTTGATTTGGTGTTTTGTGTCCAGATTTTAATATGGAAGTCAAACTCTGTTATTTTTCTGCTCCAGCTGCTGGAGGAGAACATCAACACCTTTGTGAAGAAGGAGCTGAAAAACCTGCAGAGGTCTCTGAGTCCAGATTACCCAGAATGCTTAGAGAGGCAGAGGGAGGATGAGGAGGTACTGGACGGTGAGGAGGAAGAGCAGAGGAAGAGAAGCAGAGAGTTTTTTCTGCAGATCACACTGCACCTCCTGAGGAGGATGAAGCAGGAGGAGCTGGCTGAGCGTCTGTGGAGCAGTAAGTAAAACAACAAAAAAAAAAAAAAATTCAATTTTAAATTTTAAACCAAAAAATCTGAGTTCGAGTCAAACTGAAAAAATTTAATTAAG
Organism: Myripristis murdjan; assembly: GCF_902150065.1. Taxonomy (NCBI): domain Eukaryota; kingdom Metazoa; phylum Chordata; class Actinopteri; order Holocentriformes; family Holocentridae; genus Myripristis; species Myripristis murdjan. Next base: position 39,497,117 of record NC_043992.1, on the reverse strand, counting down.
AGCCAAGTCAAACAGCCAATCAGATCAAAGCAGTTGTGATGCGTCAGGCTGTTGCTTGATGACAGATTATTTCAGCCTCTGACGCTTTTTACACACAAGAGTTTTTTCTCCTGGCCAGCAGGGGGCGGCTTGTCCTCCTCCTTCCTGCCGGTGAAAAGCAGCTTCCTGTTTTCCCGTCTCGTCCTGCTGGCTTCCCCGGGACAGCGGCAGCGCTCCGGCTGTGAACTTTATTCTCTCCAAATCCTGATCAGGACGTGCAGCTCTTCATTTGTTTCTGCTGTCTGTTGTTTGGCGGCGGCTGCTTTGTGTTGTCGTCCTCTGATAGGTCATGTTTACAGAAGTGTTGTCATGGCAACACCTTGACCAATCAAGAAGGACAGCCCTTTTAGCTCCTCCTAAAAGTTCCTGGAGCAGGGCCCAAATCAGGTTCCAGGAAATTTAAACTGGAACAATGTTGTTCTTCAGGTCTTGGCACACCTCGCTAAGTTCTTACAGTCGAAAAGGACCAATAGATACAGTTACCAGGAAATATTCACATTTCTCATATTTAATACAACATGGATTTGTTGATGTTTTGTTGTTTGTTCATTCAGAAACTGCCGCTGCAGCGTGCCAACGTGAACTCAGATCTAACCTGAAGAAGAAGTGTGAGTGTGTGTTTGAGGGGATTGCTAAAGCAGGAAACCCAACACTTCTGAATCAGATCTACACAGAGCTGTACATCACAGAGGGAGGGAGTGGAGAGCTCAATGAGGAACATGAGGTCAGATGGATTGAAACATCATCCAGGAAACCAGACACACCAGAAACACCAATCAGATGTGAAGACATCTTTAAACCTTCACCTGGAAGAGATCGACCAATCAGGACAGTGATGACAAAGGGAGTGGCTGGCATTGGGAAAACAGTCTTAACACAGAAGTTCACTCTGGACTGGGCTGAAAACAAAGCCAACCAGCATGTCCACTTCATATTTCCATTCACTTTCAGAGAGCTGAATCTGCTGAGAGGGAAAAAGTTGAGCTTGGTGGAACTTCTTCATCACTTCTTCACTGAGACCAAAGAAACAGGAACCAGCAGGTTTGAGCAGTTCCAGGTTGTGTTGATCTTTGACGGTCTGGATGAGTGTCGACTTCCTCTGGACTTCAACAACAACCAGATCCTGACTGATGTTTCAGAGTCCACCTCAGTGGACGTTCTGCTGACAAACCTCATCAAGGGGAACCTGCTTCCCTCTGCTCGCCTCTGGATAACCACACGACCCGCAGCAGCCAATCAGATCCCTCCTGAGTGCGTTGGCATGGTGACGGAGGTGAGAGGCTTTACTGACCCACAGAAGGAGGAATACTTCAGGAAGAGATTCAGAGATGAGGAGCAGGCCAGCAGAATCATCTCCCACATCAAGACGTCACGAAGCCTCCACATCATGTGCCACATCCCAGTCTTCTGCTGGATCACTGCTACAGTTCTGGAGGACATGTTGAAGACCAGTGAGGGAGGAGACCTGCCCAAGACCCTGACTGAGATGTACATCCACTTCCTGGTGGTTCAGTCCAAAGTGCAGAACGTCAAGTATCATGGGAGAGATGGGACAGATCCAGTCTGGACTCCAGAGACCAGGGAGATGATCCTGTCTCTGGGAAAACTGGCTTTTGAGCAGCTGGAGAAAGGCAACCTGATCTTCTATGAAGCAGACCTGGCAGAGTGTGGCATTGATATCAGAGCAGCCTCAGTGTACTCAGGAATGTTCACACAGATCTTTAAAGAGGAGCGTGGGCTGTACCAGGACAAGGTTTTCTGCTTCGTCCATCTGAGCCTTCAGGAGTTTCTGGCTGCTGTTCATGTCTTCGTGACATTCATCAACTCTGGAGTCAATCTGATGTCACAAAAATCAACCTCCAGGTGGTCTGCACGATTCAACAAGAAAACTAAACTAGAAGAACTCCTCCAGAGTGCTGTGGAAAACGCCTTACAGAGTCCAAATGGACACCTGGACTTGTTCCTGCGCTTCCTCCTGGGTCTTTCACTGCAGACCAATCAGACTCTCCTACAAGGCCTGATGACACAGACAGGAAGTAGCTCACAGACCAATCAGGAAACAGTCAAGTTCATCAAGGAGGAGATCAGGAAAAATCCCTCTCCGGAGACAAGCATCAACCTGTTCCACTGTCTGAATGAGCTGAATGACCATTCTCTAGTGGAGGAGATCCAACAGTACCTGAGATCAGGAAGTCTCTCCAGACTAAAACTGTCCCCTGCTCAGTGGTCAGCTCTGGGCTTCATCTTACTGTCATCAGAAGAAGATCTGGACATGTTTGACGTGAAGAAATACTCTGCTTCAGAGGAGGTTCTTCTGAGGCTGCTGCCAGTGGTCAAAGCCTCCAAGAAATCTGTGTAGGTTCAGAGATAACTGGATATGTTAAACACATAACATGATGTTTTCTACACAAGAGAAACGCATTTAAATGTATTGTTTTCATCTATAATTCCTCCTCAGGCTGAGTGGCTGTAATCTGTCAGAGAGAAGCTGTGCAGCTCTGGCCTCAGTTCTCAGCTCCCAGTCCTCTAGTCTGAGAGAGCTGGACCTGAGTAACAACGATCTGCAGGATTCAGGAGTGAAGCGTCTCTCTGCTGGACTGGAGAGTCCAAACTGCAGACTGGAGGCTCTCAGGTCAGGATTCCTCAACCTGCTCAACTCATGACCAGTTCAGTCCTGATTCACATGCAGTCTCCCCTGTAGCCAGGTGTGAGGACACTGAGGTCTGGAGTAGGGCCCGACCGGTATGGATTTTTTGGGGTCGATGTTGATTCCAGTATTAGGGAATAAGAAAATCGATAACCGATAGATTGGCCTATTAAATTTTTACATATATCTTTACATTTTTCAATTAAAAAAAAGATGAAATACCTGCTTTGGATGGCTTAAATATAGTTCCAAACACTTGTTACAAAGATATTAATTGACGGGTGAACATTTTACTATTTTCAAATACTTTTGTTATTAATTTTATTCAAATTGTGTTGAACAAGCAGCATATGAACAATTTGAACATAAAACAAATCAAAAATATGATGTGCAAAAAGGTAGTATCATCATGTCATCATGTTCAGCTTTAAGGTGCAGCCATAGGTTGGTTGTGTTTTTTGCTTTTTGCTTGCTTGATCCCTGGCTCACAGAAGCTGCACAAATATTACAGACTGCTTCACCAGGGACATCCTTGGTGACGTAGTCCCACACCGTACTACATCCACCTTCTTTTGCCATCTGTAAAAAAAAAACAAAGTAAGACATAATATGTATTAGTTAAAAAATAATGTTACAAATCTGTCTAGTTATGTGGGCCATTTTGAAACTCAGACATTAAGCATTTGTCTTACTTGTGTTCACATGAATATGGTGTGTACACTCCTGGCCACTTCATTAGACTAAACCTATTACTTTAAAATGTTGTTGACTGTAAGAAAGCTGATAATTCTTCTTTATGGTTATTATTGAGGTGGTAGTGGGTGTTGGTGTGAGGAGCATCATGTTGAGGTGTCTGATAATTTGTCAACTCCACTTACATGCATCAGAGGGTCAAAATACTGTGAACACCTCTCAATAAACTGCTCTGCACACCAACAGCAACACCCACTATCATCTCAGTAAACATAAAGAAGTCTCTCTGACAGTCAGAGTCAGTGAGTGTATTTAATGAATTATTATCTGTAGGTAATAGGTAGGTGGATAAACAGCATCATAAAAGTCTCTGGTAAAACATGATTTGAAATGTGCCTCTCTGATTTCCTCTAAACGTGCGTTCACATTTTCTTTCCTCCATGAAGTTAGAACTTCGTCCAGAAACGCTTTTTACTCCTCAACGGCACAAGTTAAAAAACACAGTCCGTGCACTGCTGTAAATAAATGCAGCCCATAGGGGGTTTTGCACGGTGACCTAACTTTAGCTTGCTAACATATCAGTCAAGTGTGACAGACACAACGAGGCTCGCCATGGGGAATGGGAAACTTACTGAGTTATTGTTTATTTCCCAAACTAGTTATGAACTTACCATTGAGGTAAACTGCTGGGCTCAGTAAATGCGCTGTAGGCTCTTCAGTCTTCTCTCTACTTCTCTCTGCTGTGGGGGGACTGTGGAGCGGGACGTGAAAGGAGTCGGAGCGCCCTCTACTGGATACGTAACGCAAAGAAAACACCATATTCCCTGCATTTAACCAGTGAAAAATAAGTGTTAACATCGGCGTCAATCAGCCAACTTTTGGCCGATTACCGATTATTCTCTAATGGCTATAACCGATTTATCGGTCGGGCCCTAGTCTGGATAGGGTGGCCATACGTCCGGATTTAGGCCGGACAGTCCAGAATTTAAATGCCTTGTCCGGCGTCCGGCGCGGTCTCAAGCCCGACGCTTATTTGTCCTCCTTTTTGGAGTTGCACTTGAACGCAATGCTGCATATCGTCCAATGGTGTAAGACAGGCCCGGACTGTACATCGGGAGATTTTTCTTTTTCGTCAGACTTTTAAATTATAATCCAAAAAGTGCATTCATTGGATGCACGTTAGTTTTTCTCCTCCTGCGCTGCTGTGTGCTCATGCCGGTGTGTGTGTGTGTGTGTGTGTGTGTGTGTGAGACTGAGGAGCACACACCCACCGGCGCTGTCTGAAGCGTAGCGCGGCGAGAACAAAGTTAAAACAGCAGCGCACTGACAAAGATTGTGTAACAAAGTGAAGAGTTGCCACTCCGCTCTATTTTCACTGGCTAACAGCAGCACACTGGCTTAGCTTGTCTATTCATAGAAGAGGTATCACTTCGGCTTTTTTTCAATCTATGTTATCACATGCATACTACTGCTCATTCATTGGTAGCTGAATTGTTAGGTCTGTTTGATAAGCAATTTACATTTTTAAAATAAGAATAATAATTTAACGTATTGTTACATAAAAAAGCCAACATGATGCAGGTCAAAGACTAAAACAAGACTATTGACTAAAACTAGACTAAAATACTTTGTAATTTAGTCGACTAAAACTAGACTAAAATATTTGGATTTTCTTCAACTAAAACTAGATTAAAATGCCAAAACTTTTCGTCGACTAAAATGTGACTGAACAAAAAAGAATACAAGTTGACTAAATATGACTAAAACTAGTCATTTGACACAAGACTAAGACTAAAACTAAATTGAATTTAACACTGGTATCCCCCAGACTTCACTTGCAGACTCTTAGACTTTGAGGGCGTGTTCCTGGGAAGTCTGCGAGTGCTGAGGGCTTTCCAAATCCACAAGTCCAGAGTCCAGAAGGGGCCTCAAGCGGACTTTCTGCAGACCTGCAGAGAGTCTGCTTGGGTTGCAGACTTCTCTGACTTACCCACAAGTCATTGCAATATTGACATGACATTATACATTTTCCAGTTGCCAACTAAAAACCAAAACTAACTTATGAGAGTGTAAAACAGCTACTGTATTAAAATGCTACTTGAGTCATGTAGGCCAGCAATAATATTCAACCACATCATGATGCAGAAATATGTCGAGGTATAGGCTTTAGTCATATTTAGTCAACTTGTATTTTACTGCAAAAAAAAGCTATACATATTGTAAGCAAAAAACCCTATAATGAGCCAACCCATTCACTATTTGTTCATCATAACACTCTCAAATTCCAAAACTTAGTAGATTACAAAATAATACAGATTATGTATAAAGCTAGAAATGAACAACTACCACAAAGTATCCAGAGGTTGTTTAAAATGAGGGACAGCGGTTACAATTTGAGGGGAACAATCGTTTTTGAAAAACCAAAGATTCGTACAAATGTCTATTAAGGGGGTGAACTGATGGAACAGTTGTTCTGAAAATATAAAAACCTCGATTACATTGGCCAGTCTGAAAAAAACTTTACAAGAATATCTTAATTATGCAGTACACTGTCAAAAATCGTAAGTACATCTTGTATCTCACATATTCATGCCATCCTGCTTTTTTCTGATTTTGTCCTTTTGGCATCCAATGTTTTGGTTGACTAAAAATTTACCAATTAGTAGCTTAATTAAGTTTGTATTTGTTGACTGAAAGCTGCATCGTTGGTTGACCACTTAGGTAGTAGTTATGTTTGGATTAGCTCATATTATGAGTAAATGTTTATTTGTGATAAGGGTAGGCGTTGTAAGCTCTGCTTCAGCCTACACCTTTTCAGTCAGTCCTTGTTTTGATTATTTGTGCATTGTTGCTGATATTTTCTTTTGTTTTAATTGACCGAAATAAATCAAATCAATCAAATCAATCAAAATCAATCAAAAACCAAAATGCATTTTATTATTGCAGCCTGTCCACTCTCCCTCTCTCTCTCTCCTCTCCTTTGGGTTTAGAGATTAGACATTGACACAGACTATGAGGTCATGGCAACATTGTTCTTATATTTGCTTCTTCATGAAAACGTTAACCTCATAGAAAACCTCCTCAAGTGAAAGCCAGTGAGTCATTTATCACAGCACCTGTTCACCAAGCACAAGGCTGTAATATGAAAAGCAATATTTTTCTCCTGCTTGGTCCAAAACCTGCCTCTTTCAGCTCACTGTTTAAGCTAACAGCTAATGAGACAGTGAGGGAGAGAGAGGACAGACCACAGGAGGAGCAAATACTGAGCTTTTTATTCTTTCAAAAAGTCTGTCAGGATATTAATGTCAGAAATAGTTCATATTTTACTGAGATTTTGAGTTTGTCTCTTGATAGATATCTATTTTTTTTTTTTTTTTTTTTGCATTTTAAGTTGCATTATTTTGTGGCATAGTTTCATTTAATTTTCTTATTTGATCTCAAAGGGACAGTGTACAGCTCAAACATATACTGTATGTCACTATTTGATGCCATATCTTGCTTTGTTTTTTTGTCCACACTAAAATGAATCTGTTTTTTGAAGAATAGTTTGATGTAGTTGGATTATTCAAGGCATTTCCTCTAGTTTTAGAGCTTATTTTGAGTTTCTGGTTCTTGTAAAGCTACTTTGGTGGACTGTAGTGGAAACAGAACAGTGAGCAAAGAAATTTGGTTATATTAGAGGATTATTGCTTTTAATAGCATTATTTAAAACATATGAACATGCTGAAGGCTCAACGCTGTACGGCAAGTTTCAAAGGAGCGTAAGAGAGAAAGAGGGAGATACAGTCGTGCCAGACAGCAATTTTTTCATGTCCCCCCCAACAATTACTCTCAGAAATTTTTCTGTTTATTGTCCCCCCCAATAATGAAATGGGATTTTTGCCCCTGGGTGTACATGTAGCTCCAACAGATTGTTCTGTCTCTCTGTCTTGTCACTGTGAAACTGGAGATACTGGAGAATTTGACTGAACCATTTTTGAAATATAACAAGTCACCCTCAGTTGTCAACCTGCTGAATGAAACATGCAGCAAGCTGCTCTTCATCTAGAGACAATGTCAACCTCCCAGAGAGCAATTCTACATCTTACATGTACTAGACTGCTGAATAGTTATTAGGCAAAATGTAAATTTTGCTATAAATTTTGATCAGTATCAAAGAAATGGCTGCAGCCATGCATACAGCTTCATGTCACTGATCAGATTCCTAAGCTGTGTAGGTTTTTGTGAAAACACAAAGCAGATGATGTGGTGGACTGATTGTGTTTGTGATGGTGTGCAGGCTGTCAGGCTGTCTGCTTACACAGGAAGGCTGTGCTTCTCTGGCCTCAGCTCTGAGCTCCAACCCCTCCCATCTGAGAGAGCTGGACCTGAGTACCAACGATCTGCAGGATTCAGGAGTGAAGCGTCTCTCTGCTGGACTGGAGAGTCCACACTGCAGACTGGAGGCTCTCAGGTCAGGATTCCTCAACCTGCTCAACACATGACCAGTTCAGTCCTGATTTACATGCAGTCTCCCCTGTAGCCAGCTGTGAGGACACTGAGGTCTGGAGCTCAGTAATAATGTTCTGTCTAAAAATAACAATCACAGCTGTATAACTGTATGAATAATGAGGGTTTGAAAATGTCTCTTTAAAGTGTCTGTTGCTGTAGTTTGGAGGTGAGTGAGCGTGCTGGCCCGGCTCCTCTCACCCAGTCCTCCCAGTCCTCCCAGTCCTCCCAGTCCTCCCAGTCCTCCACTGTATACGCTCTGTGCTCATGTGAGCCGGCGTTTAAATGTGGTTGTGCTGCTCCTGCAGTGATTCCAGCAGGCTGGAGCCAGACTGAGTGAAGCTTCAGTCTCTCTGGCTGAATCCAAATGTCCAGACTTCACTTGCAGACTCTCAGACTTTGAGGGCGTGTTCCTGGGAAGTCTGAGAGTGCTGAGGGCTTTCCAAATCCACAAGTCCAGAGTCCAGAAGGGGCCTCAAGCAGACTCTCTGCAGACCTGCAGAGAGTCTGCATGGGTTGCAGTCTTCTCCTGACTTACCCACAAGTCATTGCAATATGGATCTGACATCATGGATTTTCCAGCTGCGAACTAAAACCAAGTTATTATGAGAGTGTAAAACAGCTACTGTATTAAAATGTTGCTAGAATCATATCAGCCAGGAATAATGCCTGATTGGACTGATTGTGTTTGTGATGGTGTGCAGGCTGTCAGGCTGTCTGCTCACACAGGAAGGCTGTGCTTCTCTGGCCTCAGCTCTGAGCTCCAACCCCTCCCATCTGAGAGAGCTGGACCTGAGCTACAATCATCCAGGAGACTCAGGAGTGAAGCTGCTCTCTGCTGGACTGGAGGATCCAACCTGGAGACTGGAGGATCTCAGGTATGGAGAGACACACACAATGTCTTATAGAGGCCTGAGGAATATTGTTTCATGTTGAATGGTGGATATGAGCGACATGGTCTGCTAAATCCTTCATAGGGAAGGTTATTTACTTCTACTAAAAAGTAACTGAGTTAGTAACTGAGTTACATCATTGTCAAAGTAATTAATTACCAGGAAAAGGGTCGCCAAGCCCTCTTGATTTTGAGGGGTGTGATTTTTTTTTTTTTTTTTTTAGTTATGTGTTAGTATTTAATTTATTTGTGACACATACATAGAGTTAAAAATCCTAATAATTAGTTTGAATAAATAAATAAATAAATACATTGACATTAAAAAATTAAATCTGGAGGAAAGGGTTGTCACGTGAACACCCTCCCACACTCACAGAGGTAAACAGAGTAAACTTGCAGAAAGTCAGTGTTTCCCATACACAGACCAGTGTGGTGCAGCGCCACACAGTCAACACCAAGCACCACAAACTGATTCTGCTTTTTTCCCCCAACACGATTTTAAAATATAAATATCGTTCCGTTCATTCATCTCTGCATAGCGCTCTTTCTCCCTGTCATTTTCATTCACACACACACACACACACACACACACACACACACACACACACAGACATGCGCATACATGCCAGTGGTGTGCGGGTACACTTACAAACGACCCGCACTCGCCCGACGTTTTCAACCAACCCGACCGCAACTCGGACCGCAAGTCGGTTAAAATAATGGACCCGACCTGCTTCCCGACGTGCTTATTTTAAAAGGTATAGGCCATGCTCTTGGTTAGCTTGATCATAGCCTCATTGGCTTAGGAAACTGACATCCTTGAGTCATGTGCATTTAAAACAAAGTAGGCTATTACAATTTTGATGCAGAGCAGTTTAACGTTAGGAACCTGCATTATTGCATTAGCCTATTTTATCCCGCTTCACCATGCATGCAAAAGTTAGTAATAATAAATTAATAATAGTAATTTAATAATAAAAAGGTAATAATAATAATAGTGTGTGTGTGTGAAGGGAGAGGAGAAGAGGGAAGGAAGAGCCGGGGGTGGGTGGAGGGGTGCGCCAAAGTCTGCAATGGTGAAAATATGGGTCCCTCAAGAAAAAGGTTGGGAACCACTGATCTAACGGCCTCTGATAAAGTAGTGATACCCTCTTGTCCGGGTGGGGAATTCCATTCATGTTGATAAATTACAAAAAAGTGTAAAGTCCGATCGGTTTGAAAATTGACACGCCGCGTTTTCTGCACAAGACGCACATTTTTCATATAGGATAATTAAATAATAATAATAATAATTATAATAAAAAAAGATCTGGGGTTTTTGAAGAAAGATCTGGGGCTTAAGCAGCTCTGATTGCTGACAGAGAGCCTGCTCGGTTGAAGCCGCATCAGTGAGTTCAGTTACAGCCTAGTAACGGTGCATTTTATTGTCAGTAACGGTAACGGTGTTGTAACGGGGGAAACAGTCATTTTTTTGATTACTCGTTACTGATAAAAGTAACACTGTTAGTAACGTGTTTATTTATAAAGCTGTTATTCCCATCACTGTTTCCTGCCCATGTTTCCCTCCTCAAAGAGAATCTGCTGCTCTGACTCTGGGTCTGTCTCAATCGAAGGGCTAGATCAGGGGTTCTCAAACTTTTTTGGCCCAGGGACCCCCTGGAGGGGTCAAAATTTTCCGGGCACCCCCTGACACTCGCAGCACCGATAAGCATAATACTTATAACCACATTTGTACTCTTAGCTAGTTGATAAGCAGCATTAGCACATAGCCTCATCCAAGGGTGTAGCTTTGGCTGGGTGGGGACGTAAAAGCGCTCCAAGGCGGCGCTCCTGAAAGTTGATTTTTGCATTTATGACTGCAATTTCATGTCATGTAGAGCTGATCAAATAAACAAGCAAACAATCATAATCAGAAAAAAATAAAAACTAGTAAGGGATTGACATTTTTATACTGCATATATGAATATCTATACTGACTACAAGTATTTAATAATTCTGTAATGTTGTAAGTTAAAGGCAACTAAAGAAAGACAAGCAGGCAATTTAACTGAGTTCTTGTCTTTAGTGCAACTGTGCATCATACTGTACATCAACATCATACAGAAACATAAATATAATAAATGTTTGACACTAATTACAAACAGATTAGTGTCCATTGCCTTGCTCTTATTTGAAAAAAAAAATCTCTGTTGTTGAGGCTCTACAGTTCTATAAGCTTGACATTTTAAATCATGGTTAGTAAAAATGGATAATTCCTGCTTCCCTAGAGACAACAGGCCAATGTGCCTGATAAAAGCTCTCATATCAAAGAAGCTGAACTGTTGTTCTAACTGCCACCTGACGACATAAACAGTGAAGTAAACAGTCTGTGTGCGTAGCTGCTGCCCAACCAGCCAAACAAACTCCGCTGTGCGCGTCCTCCGGCGCTTTTTTACAACCACATGGAGTGACAGCAGGGACGGCCAATCACACATTAGCAAGAAACGGCAGAGCCAATCGATGAGCGATATTAGGTTAGAGGCGGGACTTCTAGCAGAGACCAGCTGTTAACCCTTTGTGTACCATAAGAATTGACTAGACACTGACGGACAGAGGCGCTTTGAGTGTTTGTTGTTGCTGTTATTTGTGAAGCCGTGCGAGCGTCTGTGAGGTGTCATACCAGATTGCCTGATGTGTAATCACATGAGTAAGCTCTCCAAATCAGTCATGGGAAACATTCACAGTTTAACGCCCCTCCCCCCCAAAAAGTTTTTTAAAAAATTAATAATAATAAAAAAATACATTTCCGTGAATTTTTTCGCAGACCCCCTGGCTATGCGTAAGTAGGTTTGGGAGGTGTGTCAGTGAACACCTGTGCATGAAACCAAACGATAAGCAGCTTCAACGCTCTCAAGATGGACAACACTGATTCTATAGTTTAATGTATTTTATTTTATTTTGTCTTCGTGAAGATGCAGGAGCTCAATCACTTGCACCGTCACAACCGGGTTATATATTTTCACACAAGGGAGCAGCGTGATCACGTAAAATAGTAGCCTATAAACCGTTTATTATAACAGCACCCGCTGACATAGCCTAACTGGTTATTTGTTTACTTAGGCCGACTTATATTTCATCTCACGCCTCAGACCTACAGACTATCCCAATTAAAGTAACTGTACATATGGCTACATTGTAACGTACCTGATGCGCTGATGGTTGCTATGGAAACATCATGCAAAATGCCTGTCTAACTCATCTAACTAAACTTCCATTTACAGGCGTTGTTCGGATACAGTTAACAGCTAAACCCAATATATGGTGGTAATTATAGGCATGGAAACTTATCCAGACGTCATGATATGATATGGCCAAAATTGGGGTCAACCTAGGACAAACTCCAAGAGAAGCAAACTCAACTGATTCTGTATCCTCAGTTTGTCCTGAGTGAGGGGAAAAAAGTCCCAAGGAATCCCATTGGTGGAAAGTTTTGAAAATCCCCTCTATATGATCATATAATACCAAAAACAGCCTTTTAACACACAGGGGAAAGGGGTTCAACATTTGACTTTCAGATATCACTATAAAAATTCACAAGTTGATTACACACACAAAGACAAGAAAAAAAGTCAATTACAAGTTCTTTGAATTATTCTGTTTACACATGCATATCACACATTATCTGATTTGATATGCGCTAATAAGGAATATAAGGAATAAATGCCAGAAGAGACGTTTAAACAGTGAATTAAAAGGTTAATATATATATAGTAATCTTTTTATCTGAAAGTAAAATTTTGAACCCCTTTCCCCTGTGTGTTAAAAACAGTGTTTTTTCACCAATGGGATTTCTTGGGACTTTTTTTCCCCTCACTCAGGACAAACGGAGGATACAAAATCAGTTTAGTTTGCTTCTCTTGCAATTTGTCCTAGGTTTTATCATAAAATGACTGGACTACCTGGGAAGTAGGCTGTAATGTCGGCCGTGAAGCATCGTGGAGGTGTGTCCTGCAAATGAGTCAAAAATAGGCTGGATCGGTCGGCTGCATTATCAGGACGCCGCGCCGTAAAACTGAATTGGGACAGCACTTGTCGTGACGCCGTGACGTAAACAGCCTACAAATATGACCTGGGCAGCGTACAGCCTTTGAACTGAGACAGAGCCTCTGTTTCTTCCTCCAGGGTGGACCATGGTGGAGAGCAGTGGCTGAAACCAGGACTGAGGAAGTGTAAGTCTGGACTGAATTTAATTTAATTTAATGTAACAGGGACAGTGCACATTAATGAACATTTCTGTAAATGCACCAGAATTTGCCAAAAGGCTATCTTGAGAATAGTGTGTTTCTGAATATCTGCTGGGACCTCTCTGCCCTGGACAGCAGCTCCGGGCAGAGAGCAGACTGGACACAGAGATTTCTTGTTTTGCCTTTTATACAGGGAACTTTGGCATTACAGATGAATGGAGCTTTACAAAGTTGTGAGGGGATAATCTTTGAGCTATTGCTGCCTACAATAAGTGCCTGACTGAAAAGAGAAGGACCTGCGACGTCCTGAAAAGTGCCTGAACAAAATGTAATCCACGTATGCTCCTGCTAACAAAGGCTGAGAGGGGAGGAGCCACACCATGAACAACTCTGTCAGTCACACACACATCTGCATACCTGAGCAGGTTTTCCAGCTCAGGAACTTCTATTTCCTTCAAAGTGGGCGCTGGTGGAAGTGATGCAGCCTCTTATCAAGAGTCTCCAGTGTTTGTTTCTCCAATAACTGTAGTGGCTTCAGTGCTGTGGAATCAGCCTGTGAGCAGCTTGTTAAAGCACAGCTAATGTGAGAGAGGATCACTGACTGCAGCAACATCTTAGCAGCTTGACTTGACATGGAGTTCCTCATGAGCCTCAAATTCAACAAACTCAGTTTGACTCTGACAGACTTTTTTTCCCCGAGCCTTGAAGGAGAGATGGCAGTTGATCGTAACGCTGAGATCCTTCAATTCTGTTGCGACTTGTTCCCACTTCTGTTTGACTCCTGAACACAAAGCAGCAAACATTCAGCTGTTTAGATGCTGCAGCTGCAGTTTCTGCTGTTTGTTCTCAGCTGCTTTTACCTGCTGAACCAAACCAAATCACATTTGATGGGTCACAGGTGTAGCCTATCACCATAGGCAGCGCTAGGGCATCGGGAATGGGGAAGCTAAACAAAAAAAAAAAATGTTACCCAGCAGCAGCAGACTGACGCTTATAATAATAAAGGCTCCATCTTGCTAACAAGACCCAATGAACCCTATTTAACTGAGCATTACACTCAAAATTACAATAATATTTCATATAGGCTAGGCTGATATTGCTGATGTCGTCAAACTGAGATGGCGCAGCAGAATAATTCATTCATTCTTTACACAGATTAATACTGTAGTAGCCCATATTAATTCATTAATTATAAAACGGGTGCTTCCCATCCTTAAATGTGATTGGCTGAGCCGCGTTCCATGCTGTTGTAAAATCAGTGTAACCCTCTGGCAGACCGCAGCACAAAATATCCCTGCGCCAGTGTAAACGGACATAGCGTTGCATAGCAACCAACTACTCTGCGCTCCACTTCCTCGTTAGGTCACATTTGTCTTTTGTAGACTTTTGTCAACAAAATGTCAGACTTTGTGGTGAATTTTGATTTGCTGGGTGGCCTGAGCCTGGATGAGTGGTTGGAGGAGCTGCTTGGTGTCTGTTAAAAGACGCTGAATTCACCACCAGCAACAATGTTTTCACCGGTGTGGTAAAGAAACTCCGCCCAGAAGGACGTGACAAATCTTCCCACCACCAAGCCATAACCAAGGCAGACTGCCAGAAGATGAAGCACTTTCAGGCAGGAAGCTCAGACACACTTTGGGGGCTTGTCTGTAAAGTCTGGTTTGACGTGCAGCTTCATATGGGACGCAGGGCGAACGAGGGCAACCGCTGATTAAAGCCCGACTCCTTCAACATTCGCCACGACGAAAATGGCCTAAAATATGTCACCCTGTCTTTCAACGAATGCACAAAAATCTCGAAGATGCTGCCGAAAAAACATAGACAGCCTGAGGGGATTCATATATGAGCAGCCGGGTAACCCACTGTGTCCGGTGGCCTCCCTGGAGAAATAGCCTACCTCTCCCTGCTGCCTCCTGATCCTCCTGCCTTTTATCTCCACACAAAGTGGACACAGTGGGCTCTAGTTTCGCAGACCCGGCGAGGCGGGGACACAGCACAGCTGCGCTTCACCAACTGGGTGTGGCCAGGCGGATTTTGCAAGTTTGGCACGCCATGCTCGGTGGCGCATCTATCCTTACATTCGTCTTCCTCATTCCCATCTTTCCATCAACTACCTGCCTCACATCTCTCTTTTTCCAGCTCTGTCACCGTCTGTTAAAGTTATTGATTTTTACGAGCAAATATAAATTTAACTGTGAAGCCCCCATTTTTAATGAATGTTTTTACCTCAAAGGATAATCCTCGCCATATTCATATAAATAGTCTACATGTTTGTTTTGCAACTTTTGACTCCATCACTTACTGATGCAACAACACACTAGGGTTGTCACGATACTAAAATTTCAAACTCGATATCGATACCCAGGAAAATATTCGATACTCGATACCATTTTCAATACCGCGGGGATTAAAAAATGACAAAAATTTAAAAGGAATAAAAAATATTTTAATATTAAAAATAAACTCAAAAATAGCCTTTTCAATCAAAAAAATAAAAAATAAAATCACATTTTGTTTTCACTCTGCAAATTGCAAAAATAACCCAAATAACATAATTTTGCAACATTTTAACTTATAGTGCAAAAATAACAATGACATATGTTTTAGAACTACAAATTTACTACAAACTACTAAGCATTATTTTTATTAACATAGTATTGTTTTATATGATTGACATTTTCTGGAATTGTGTGAATGACAGCTTTGTGCATGTGCGATTCATTTGCTGCCTGCAGGCGGAGTGGTGGGTCTCCTCTCTGCTCCTCTCCTGACTGCAGCTGGAGGCTGTGACCGCCTGGGAGGACTTTGGGGCGGGGGAGGGGCTCGCGGCAGCACCCGCTGCTCGCTGAGAACAGGAACTGCAGAGGAACGACACGAGCTTTCAGTCTCCAAAATACCAGAAAAGTCTCCAGTAACACCAGGAAAAGTCACTAGATTTGTCTCTAGTCACTTTTGACAAAAAAAGTCGCCATGGGGAGTTGGAAAGTCGCCAGATTTAGCGAGAAAATCGACAAGTTGGCAACACTGGCCGAGTCGCTGGAGCTCTGCCTACCGGGCGCTGTTTGGCCTGCGGCGCTGCCTGTCGAGTGCGCGTGACGCGCTTGTGCACTGAAGTATCGATACTTTGGCAAATTAATATCGTATCCGGATACGGCCTTTTAGTATTGATACTTTTCGGAGTATCGATATTTTTGACAACCCTACAACACACTAGAGATTAAAACAAAGGTTGAAGTTTTTACATTCGCTGTTCTAAACGCCCAGAGTCTGGCAAGGAACTGATGCATTTTACATTTTCGATTTGTGTGGAATCAGGGTTTCCTCTAGAAAAAAAATTGGCACCGGACAACGTGACCGGCAGGTTTTCAATTTACCGGACAAATGTTTGAAATTCCGGTCAAATATTATTTGAATTTATTGAGCTTAAAATTATATGCAGGCTATATAAGAATGATATCAAGGCATGTCAATTCATAGCGTAACCTTTTTATTGAAAAGTAGGCCTAGGCTATATGAGTGCCGTGCGTAACTTCTAAAATAAATAAATAAATATTGCACAAGCCTGTGCTCTTTTAACATGAACATTGCATACAATTGCAAACAATTGCAACTCTAATTTGCAAACAAAAAAACTGGCTCATACCATTTTAATAATGCTGCGTGCTGCCAACTTGAAACCAAATAGATGCAATAAAAACTTAATTCAGCAGCTGAATTAAAATCCAAAGTCTCAAGTGTCTCTCCACAACTTGCAATGCGCATCAGTCTTGTGACCTTGTTCTCCTCCAGGCGACTTTGCTGCACTGTTTTGATCCGGTTCTGCAGAAAAAAACCTCTCTCTCTCTCTCTCTCTCTCTGTCTCTGGTACACTGGAGACAGGGATCACGCAGTCTATTTAAAATAATAATAATAATGAATAAAATTACGTGGAAATTGACTCTTTTAATAAAATTCAAATTGTGAATATTTTCACCGGACATTTACAAATTACAAATTAGTCCGGTGATTACCGGATAACGGAAACCCAGAGTGGAATATTTATATATATGGAAGAAGAACTGTGTAGTTGGGCGGCATGGTGGTGCAGTGGTTAGCACTGTCGCCTCACAGTGAGAAGGTCCTGGGTTCGATTCCCACCCAAGGTCCTTTCTGTGTGGAGTTTGCATGTTCTCCCCCGTGTCTGCGTGGGTTTCCTCCCACCGTCCAAAGACATGCAGGTCAGGTGAATTGGAGAAGCTAAATTGCCCCTAGGTGTGACTGTGTGTGTGAATGTCAGTGTTTGTCTGTCTGCCCTGCGATGGACTGGCGACCTGTCCAGGGTGTCTCGCTGCCTTCGCCCTATGAGTGCTACTGAAAGTAGACGTGGTTTCAGATGGCGAGCTTTTGGCGCACCTCGGCGAAGCCTTTTGGCACGAAACTGTCACTGTGCCAAGCTGAATCTGTAGACACCTCCCCCCGCTGCGCCGCCACTCCCATCTTTGCTCACCTCGGTCTTTGAAACTTGCAAACCGTCCGCCTCTCCCGTTTCGCCGGTCGAAACTAGCTCTGCGCGGGGTTCGCCTCACTGTGCCACCCCGCACTGCGCCGGGAAACTAGAGCCCAGTGTGACAGCGCCGATGTATGGTAAATTAACAGTATACTTTTATTATTATTGTTATTGTTAAAACCGACATTAGGCATAGGCCTACGTCTGAGCAAAAACGCACCTGTCGCCAAACGCACACCACCAAAAGAGGAGTCCAAACATAACTGAACACTATTTTAACAATTGCACTATTAATGGAAATATCCAATTCAACATTAACGAGCCCAAATAGCCTGATGTGACATGATGATGGCACTAGATGAAAAAGCAATCTTAGCGTCTGTGTTGCTTGGCAACCGTTCTGTCCACTCTATCTTGGTTGGTGGAAGAATGAATAGTTCTCAGTTTTATTGTTGCATTATTACCAATAAATTATTGGGTTTTTTTTTCTTGTGTGTTTATTTTATGGGCTGTATGTAGGGTAACCGTTTTATATTAGAACGCCCCTCAGCTAGGGCTGGGCGATATACCGAAAATTTACCGATACCAAAATTCATGACGATAACCGACGTCACTTTGCTCATGTCGGTCTGTTCGGTATTTTAAAAAAACAAAATAAAAGTCGTCTTTGTCTTTTTTGGCTGTGTAGGCAGGCATGTTCATGTCCCTTTAAGACGCTGTACTACGTGTCCAGCGTGTGTGGTCACGTGACTCCACCCCTCCAGTCTGCAACAAGAAGGGAACAGTGTTGCCAATTTGGCGACTTTCTCGCTAAATCTGGCGACTTTCCAACTCCCCATGGCGACTTTTTTTGTCAAAAGCGACTTTTCTGGTATTTTGGAGACTGAAAGCTCGTGTCGTTCCTCTGCAGTTCCTGTTCTCAGCGAGCAGCGGGTGCTGCCGCGAGCCCCTCCCCCGCCCCAAAGTCCTCCCAGGCGGTCACAGCCTCCAGCTGCAGTCAGGAGAGGAGCAGAGAGGAGACCCACCACTCCGCCTGCAGGCAGCAGATGAATCACACATGCACAAAGCCGCGTTGATCGCGCCCTTATTCCTCTCCTACAGCGCCCATTACACTCCATTACAATCACATGCAAATCGCAAATTATGCAAATTAGGCGATAACGTCATTTGGCGACTTCTAGTGACTTTTAGGAGAGCCAATAGCTGCTTTCCTTACTGAGGAGTTGGCAACACTGGAAGGGAAAGAGACGCTGAGGATGGAGGACGGCTCAAATGTAGAAGCGGCTCGAAGTCGATTCAGTCGAGGACGACTTGCTTATCATATTTTATACTTTAAACTTGGTTTGACTGTCAGTGGTTCAATAAATATAACTTAAAGTATTTCATATGTATTTTCTTCAGTTATTCTCAGACAGAGTTAGAGTTGCACTTCTCAGGATGCAAACTTGTCGCCTTTCGGCTCCAATCTCTGTGTTTTTGGTCAGTCGGGTCATTCACGTGAATCGTGTAGTTTGGAAGAGACGCCTGGCCTCCGAGTCCCATGGAAAGTTTTAACGTTAGTTTGAAGGAACCGCCTCACGTTAAATTAGACCTTGTATAACGTTATGCTTCGAGCAAAGTGGCTAACGTTAGTTAGCAAGACAAGCGGGCCATATGATGCTGGAATGTCCATCAGCAAGATAGAGAACTAATTAGCCAGCTAACGTTAGCTAGTGCTAATGGTAATTCCAGCATGGTCTGCTTGTCTTGCTAACTAACGTTAGCCATTTAGCTCTAAGCATATGCTTGCTATGTAAGGGCCTAGTCTTCCAGCTAACTAGCAATTCCCGTTATTGGGGGGGGGGATTATGCTGCCATTGCCCCATCTAGTGGCGAAAGGAAAAAACTTTCCTTCCACTGCAATAAATAGGTCCAGGGAGG
>NC_043992.1:39422729-39472729 GCF_902150065.1 Myripristis murdjan | reverse complement strand
TTCACTCAGGCTGGGAAAGTAAACGTTTAACCAGCGAGCTCCACCATTCATTTCTAATTCCACACAAACGTTTTGCCTCGGTGTGTCTTGTTTCGTATGAAAACTGTGATGTCATTTATTCTGTGATAATTCTGCTCTGGTGTGTAATCTGATGTGTAATCCAGCAGCAGGAGAAAATGTCTTTAATTTTTGTCTGTCAGTTTAAGTTTATTTGGTTGTTCATCTATCCACAATGAAGACTTTTTTTTTTTTTTAAATGGTCTGATGTTTTGTTGAATTTTTATTATACATTTTATCTGACCTTTTTGAATCTTGACCCGACAAAACTAACACTGACACGAATAAAAACTAAACTAAAATGAAGCATTTTCAAGAAATAACGACTAAATGAAACTGGCAAACCTGCTGTAAAAATCTATTTTAATAAAATCTGAAACTGGAAACAAAAAAAAACAAAAAAAAAAAACAAGACGCAATAAAAAGAATAATGAAAACTGCAAAGCTAAAATAAACTTTATTTAGTCAGCATGGCCATAAAAAAAGGGTTTTGTGACTGATTGTATTTTTCCTGCCTTTAAAACATCTTTTTTTCCCCCCAGAGTTAACAACGAAAGTAGCCAACAAGTGAGACATCTTGCTTCTAGCCCATCTCTGGTGACAGCTGCATTTGTGTTACATCAGGAGGGAGGTGCATGATGGGAGGTGCATCGTGTGTGATGTCAGCGTCAGGAAGGGGACAGAGACAGAGTTTAGTGACAGTGAAGGCTTTTGTACACCGAGTCCTGAGCGTTTTTTTAAAAAAATCTGTCATCTGATGAAAATGGTCACTGGCCCAGGAATCTGAAGCGTTTTGTTATTCTATCATTTTCCAAAATTCAAACACTGATAGCATCCACTCCTGAGAAGGTGTGAGGAGCAGCGAGGAGGTCAACAGGCCAGACCCAAACTGGAATCCTGGGAAAAGTGGCACCGGCTGATCACCACAGGAACCGAAAGGTCTCATTTCAGTTTCAGCCTCGACACACGGAGCAGATCCAGGCCAGCAGCTGTCCTGGGATCAGTCTGTTCAGCACACCTTTCTGCAGAGCCATTTCCACTGAGGTGCCGATCGCCCCACGGTCTGGTCCCGTCCACGCCGCCAGCAGGAAGCAGGAGGTGAGCGGTTAAAGTCTGCAGACCCGGCACCGACTAACTCCTGCAGAGCTACAGACCGAGGGCTTTACCTGCTTTACCTGCCTTGTACTGACACCTCAGTATTTTCAGTTTCTGGCAGCCCTGTCCCGTTGTGTGTTGGATCCCCACCGCTGCCAGCTCTCTCACTTTATATCACATGATGTCCTCATGTGGTCAGACAGCGTGGATTTGGATTTGGACGTTGTCCTCTGTCCAGACAGCGAGCAGAGCCCTGATGTCTTCTGGACAGCCTTGTTGCCGCTTGTTCTCCATTTTTCTTTTCTCTGTTATTTGTCTGCCACAAAGCGAGCTGCTGCACTGACATCTGCACTCAGCAGCTGCAACGTAGCCCCACCCACCGCCAGGTAGGCCCCGCCCATCAGCTTTAGCTCCAGCTCAGAGCTGGGTCAGCCTGGTTGTCTGGCTCATAGGGATTCTCTGTGCTCTCAGCAGCTGGAATGATTTTCTGAATAAGGTGTCTATATGCGCTGCAGCAACTGGAATATTCTGTTTACATGTTACTTGGCATGTTCCCATGTTTCGGTGTATTCCATGCTCTGATGTAATGCAACACTCAACCTGCGGGGGGCGGCAGTACGCTTATAGGCGTCTGGGCTGCCGGAAATACAGAAGAAGAAGCAGAAGAAGTCGCTATTTCAAGTCTTTGATCAGCTGAAGGCAGACTGCAGTCTCCTGGCTCTTGCTGCTGTTCGCCATGTCGTTCTCCCCGCTTGCAGTAACCATAGCAACAAAGACGCCCCAGGATTCCTTGTGAATCGAGCATGCGCAGACGTGACTGAATATTCCAGTACGGGGCATTTTCAGATTAAGGTGTTTACATGGCACAATATTCTGGTTAAAACAGGCACAAGCGAGGGGTCTGATTCAGAATATTCTCCAACTGGAATATGACCTTAATCTGGTTCGGTGTGTTTACATGACTCGTGCGCAACCGGAATATTGAGGATATTCTGAATAGAGCTGAAACGATTACTCGAAGTAATCGAGTACCTCGATTCTTTTTTTTGCCTCGGGTAATTTTTCCTGCCTCGAAGAATCGCTTATACCACTCATGCCGAGGTGTGTGTGTGTGTGTGTGTGTGTGTGTGTGTGTGTGTGTGTGTGTGACTGAGGAGCACACACCCACCGGCGCTGTCTGAAGCGTAGCGCGGTGAGAACAAAGTTAAAACAGCAGCGCACTGACATAGCTTGTGTAACAAAGTGAAGAGTTGCCACTCCGCTATATTTTCATTGGCTAACAGCAGCCAACACTGGCTTAGCTTGTCTATTCAGAGAAGAGGTATCACTTCGGATTATTTTTCAATCTATGTTATCACATGCATACTACTGCTCATTTATTGGTAGCTGAATTGTTAGGTCTGTTTGATAAGTAATTTAAAATTTTAAAATAATAATAATTTAACATATTGTTAAATTTTAAAAAAGCCAACATGATGCAGGTCAAAGACTAAATAAAAGACTATTGACTAAAACTAGACTAAAATACATTGTAATTTAGTCGACTAAAACTACACTAAAATACTTTGGATTTTCTTTGACTAAAACTAGACTAAAATGCCAAGACTTTTCGTCGAGTAAAATGTGACTAAACAAAAAAGAATACAAGTTGACTAAATATGACTAAAACTAATGAGGGCATTTGACACAAGACTAAGACTAAAACTAAATTGAAAAATAGCTGACGAAATTAACACAAACAGAAATGTGTTAGAATAATAAAATGAACTATTTCATTCCAAAAACCGCGTGGCATGCAACACGTGGAGATAGAGTTGTCGCATTGCCACAGACATCCGATTATGGCCACTGCTGTTATATTAATTTCCAATGCGATGTTGTGCTCTTCATTTTAAAGTTATTGGTTTAGTTATAGTTGTATGTATAGCGAGCAATTTTGCGACTCGCGCTGCGCCTCCAAGCAGCCATGCCAAGACGTGTCTGTGACACACACACACACACACACATGCGCACACACACACACAATGGACACATTTAGTTTATAAATGCACAGCCACGAACCTACTGTATTATGTCCTTTAATGTAATACATTTGCAATGTTATAGTACCATATATATATATATATATATATATATATATATATATATATGTTCATAATTGCTCTTTACCGTGGCAAAAACTCATTTTATCCAATTACTCGATTACTCGACAGAATTTTTGGTCAAATACTCGATTACTAAAATATTCGATAGTTGCAGCTCTAATTCTGAATAATACAGGAATATGGTGTGCTTGTAAACGTGGCCAGTGTGAGTCAATTGTTTTATTCTAATCTGGCCGCTGTTTGTCAGATTAGTGAAGGCAGTGACTCCCAGTCATGTCCACGTCCCAGTCTCAAAACACATCAGCACCAACAACATTTTCCGTGGATTTTTATTTTAGTTTAGTTAGCTTTGTAGTGTGCAATATCATTTCACTTAGTTCTCTTTTTTTTTCTAAAGTCTATTTGAAAATCTGCAGAGGCTGTTTTTGATGATGACAGCGACAGAAAGAAATTCAGTTTTAAACAAAAGTTTGCTCACTCTGCGTTAAACACCCCATGAAGTGAGACGCTTTGTTGATTTGATGTATTTCCTGTTGAAACAGGAGGTTTGGGGGCGGGACGCGGTGCAGGGAAGGATCACTCAGAGCAAACCAACAGGATCTCAGTTTGGGACAGAAACAGACTTTTATTTTGAAGGGACAGGTGGATGAGAGAGGATGTCTAAAGGTTTGTGTGGGTATTGGTTGAAATTTTAATTTCAAGCCACTAGAGCAGGATGACATCACTGTTTAAGACGCTCTGTCTGACAGGAAGTCGAGGTCACCTGAGGTCATATGAGGTCGTTTCATGGCGTGTATTTCTGTGGAATGAAACTGTGGAATTCTCTGGTGAATCGGTTAAAATTCTGTCCAGATACTTCTAATAAATCGCATTAAAAAAAAGAGGAGAGAAGGGACAGTATGAACTTATGGAGTAACATTTACGTTAAGATGATGGTCTTTGTTATTGTTTTTGTTTTGTTTGTTGTTTGGCTCGTGTCCTTTTATTAAATTATGTTAGCCTAATCACAATTATAATTGTCAGACTGTCTAGTTTGTGTTCTGTATTTATTAATGGGAAAGTGGCAGATGATGCAAGCTTCTCCTCCTCCTGCACCTGTTCAGGTCATGGCTGCTTGGTGTGTAATGAGCTTCCTGTCCTTAGACACCTCTCACTCACCTGACTGGTCGCTGGACTGACTGACAGCCGGCTTGGCCCCGCCCAGGCAGACGGAGAGGAAGAGGAGGGTGGAGATGAAGAACGCCTTGCAGAGAGACACTGTTATTGTGCCAGTCCCTAATCAGCATTGTTATTCATAATGGGAGCATTGAATTTCAATGAAGCACACAAACACTCCTCTTATGAGTGAAAACAGATCAGACCTGGCAGTGCCCACGCCTGCGAAAAATGTCTGAGCCATTTTTTCAGCCAGATGTAGAGGGATATCTCATTTCTCATGTAGTGTCCATGGCATGGCCAAGGGTCAATTAACGCAGCAGAACTCAAATTGTATAGCGCATGCATATGAAATATCTATTATATATCTATATCTAAATAGGTAGACAGGTCAACAGGTAGATCCAACCCAGCAATCTGATTGGTCAATCAGACGTTTAGAATGTGCTCAGATAAGCATGACATCACTTTTTCATCATCACTGAAAATATTACTCAGCCTATTTCTTATTGCCTGAGTCTGTATGGTTTCCATGACAACACGAAACATTTCTCTGAAACCTGCATCAAAAGCTGCTGTCAACTGTGTTTGCTTTGTAAATTTTGATTTCTTTGGCGACCTGAGTTTGGTCAAATGTCTACAAGACTACCTGACAAACACCGGGCAAAAAGCTGATTTCTCAGCTGTAAGGAAAGAAGAGCTAAACAAGATCCTCCGTGAATTTTATGGAGCTTTAATTTCTATGATAAAGAGAATGAAATGCCTCAGCAAATTCAGCACCACGGACAGTACCTGCTGAGGCAGATTCAGCACCACGGACAGTACCCGCAGAGGCGGATTCAGCACCACGGACAGTACCTGCTGAGCCTGATTCAGCACAATGGACAGTACCTGCTGAGCGTGATTCAGCACCATGGACAGTACCTGCTGAGCCTGATTCAGCACCATGGACAGTACCCGCCAAGGCGGATTCAGCACCATGGACAGTACCT
This sequence comes from Myripristis murdjan, assembly GCF_902150065.1. Classification (NCBI taxonomy): domain Eukaryota; kingdom Metazoa; phylum Chordata; class Actinopteri; order Holocentriformes; family Holocentridae; genus Myripristis; species Myripristis murdjan. Next base: position 39,467,325 of record NC_043992.1, on the reverse strand, counting down.
GCTGAGCCTGATTCAGCACAATGGACAGTACCCGCCGAGGCGGATTCAGCACCATGGACAGTACCTGCTGAGCCTGATTCAGCAACAGTACCTGCTGAGGCAGATTCAGCACCACGGACAGAACCTGTCAGATTTTCCACAGAGATGTGCGGCTATAACTTGTAAATTGTTATTAATGCGTTAATGTTACCAGTTATTAATTAGGGCCCGAGCACTGTCCCAGTGCGAAGCCCTATTGTATTTGTACCGTTTCTTTCTTCTTCTTCTTATTATACATACGGGTCATTAGGCCTTAATTTGACCCCCTAAACATGCTCAAAAACTCACCAAATTCGGCACACACATCAGGTCTGGCGAAAAATTCGATAAAATCAAAAATCGAACCCCCCAGGTGCAAAAATGGGCTCGGTAGCGCCACCTAGGGACACAAAGGCAGCCCCTGCGGCCCACAGGAATGTGATAGCAAGACCAAACCAACGCCGAAACGTAGATCTCATCAAGTCCGACATTTTTCGTGCCGTGCCCCCCACCTAAAACCAACAGGAAGTCCGCAATTTGCATTTGAAAGTCACGTTTTCGCCCAAATTTCCACTTTGCATGAAATCTATCTCCTCCCAGGGCGTTAATTTTATCGGCTTGCAAATTTCATAGATGACAGAGAACATAGTGCTTAACAAAAGTTCTGAAGGAATTTACATTCCTTTTGAACCGTTTGGATTTCAGAAGGACGCAAAGTCTAAGTGTCCACAAGCACCACCTCCACTTTTTCCCATGGACCCTGGTGTGCCTGCTGTGAATAAACAGGCACTTGCCCTGACAATGGGCACTAATTAGGCCCCTGGTGACTAAAGTAAAAGTCTGACAGCTTTCAAACCTATGCCGATGGAAAGAGGACGCATATTCCTACAAAACTATATATCATGGTGTGGACTGGAAAAAGTTTGTGGCCACTGAAGAGTTGTTCAACAGGTTTGGACTCTGGTTTCTCTGCTCTGCACTGTTCTCCCTCCCCTCCTCCACTCTTCTGACTCACAGTAGCTGCCTGCAGCCTTCTCCCAATGCACACTCATTGGGAAGGAGCAGTAACAACTGCTCCTTCCCATTTGTGACCGCTGCCACAGCCACCGGGCACAAATGGGCACGCGGCAGCACGGGTGCGAGGGCCCATCCAACGCTGCTTGCAGCTTTAATTAGCTTATTAATTAATTTGAATCGCACAGGTGGAGAAACACTGGCTTATCTTGTAAATTTGTAAAATTTTCCTCATAAATTTACTACTTTAATCTAAGAGAATATCTTCTTGTAAATTTATAACTTTAATCTAGATTATTTTGCGTTTGTTTTCCTCACTGTATTATTCCCTGTCCCCTGTCCCCCTGTATTTTCCCCCCACAGTGGCCCTAACACACAGGGCTCTAGTTTCCCGGCGCAGCGCGGGGTGGCGCAGTGAGGCGAACCCCGCGCAGAGCTAGTTTCGACCGGCGAAGCGGGAGAGGCGGACAGTGTCCAAGTTTCGCAGGCGGAGGTTCGCCGAGATGGGAGTGGCGGCGCAGCGGGGGGAGGTGCCGACAGATTCGGCTTGGCGCAGTGACAGTTTCGTGCTAAAAGGCTTCGCCGAGGTGCGCCAAAAGCTCGCCATCTGAAACCACGTCTACTTTCAGCGCAAGGCGGAGCGGAGCTGGCGCAGTCGAAGTTTGGCTGACTGACGCACATCACCAAAACCTCACAATCAGCACAAACGGTGCCAGTCTCCTTTGATCTGACATCAGCTGTGACGGGACAGTTGATATGGAGATATATGTACACTATATTACCAAAAGTATTCGCTCACCTGCCTTTACTCATACTATGAACTGAAGTGCCATCCCATTCCTAACCCATAGAGTTCAATATGATGTCGGTCCACCTTTTGCAGCTATTACAGCTTCAACTCTTCTGGGAAGACTGTCCACAAGGTTGAGGAGAGTGTTTATAGGAATTTTTGACCATTCTTCCAAAAGCGCATTGGTGACGTCACACACTGATGTTGGTCGAGAAGGCCTGGCTCTCAGTCTCCGCTCTAATTCATCCCAAAGGTGTTCTATCGGGTTCAGGTCAGGACTCTGTGCAGGCCAGTCAAGTTCATCCACACCAGACTGTCATCCATGTCTTTATGGACCTTGCTTTGTGCACTGGTGCACAGTCATGTTGGAAGAGGAAGGGGCCCGCTCCAAACTGTTCCCACAAGGTTGGGAGCATGGAATTGTCCAAAATGTTTTGGTATCCTGAAGCATTCAAAGTTCCTTTCACTGGAACTAAGGGGCCAAGCCCAGCTCCTGAAAAACAACCCCACACCATAATTCCTCCTCCATCAAATTTCACAGTCGGCACAATGCAGTCTGAAATGTACCGTTCTCCTGGCAACCTCCAAACCCAGACTCGTCCATCAGATTGCCAGATGGAAAAGCGTGATTCATCACTCCAGAGAACGCGTCTCCACTGCTCTAGAGGCCAGTGGCGGCGTGCTTTACACCATTGCATCCGACGCTTTGCATTGCACTTGGTGATGTGTGGCTTGGCTGCAGCTGCTCGGCCATGGAAACCCATTCCATGAAGCTCTCTGCGTACTGTACTTGGGCTAATCTGAAGGTCACATGAAGTTTGTAGCTCTGTAGCAATTGACTGTGCAGAAAGTCGGCGACCTCTTTGCACTATGCGCTTCAGCATCCGCTGACCCCTCTCCGTCACTTTACGTGGCCTACCACTTCGTGGCTGAGTTGCTGTTGTTCCCAAACGCTTCCATTTTGTTATAATAGAGCTGACAGTTGACTGTGGAATATTTAGGAGCGAGGAAATTTCACGACTGGATTTGTTGCACAGGTGGCATCCTATGACAGTTCCACGCTGGAATTCACTGAGCTCCTGAGAGCGGCCCATTCTTTCACAAATGTCTTGTTTCACAGTCTGCATGCCTGAGTGCTTGATTTTATACACCTGTGGCCAGGCCAAGTGATTAGGACACCTGATTCTGATCATTTGAATGGGTGAGCGAATACTTTTGGTAATATAGTGTATGTGCTGATTGTGATCGTAGCATTGAATAGTGTTTTTTTCGGTATTTATTGCATCGTTCATGTGTCTAACATCCCGGAAGCCTGCCTGTGAGGTTTTGGTGACGTGTCCGCACTGCTCGCCGGTCTCCGCTCCGCGCCTGTCTCCTGAGCTCCGCTCCGCCCGCGGCAATAGACCTCCATGTCAGCTGTGTAAACTTTCATTACGCCTTCACGCAGCGCATTTTAAAGGCAAGGACAGGGGCTCATTTGATTGGTTACATGTGAATCGGCTGTGTCAAACCCACTCCATGCCTTCTCTCCTCCCCTCCGCCGGTAGGAGGGATGGCGGAGTACTTGCGCCACCGAGAACGGCGTGCCAAACTTGGAAAATCCGCCTGGCCACACCCAGTTGGCGAAGCGCATCTGCGCTACGCCCCCGCCTCGCCTGGTCTGCGAAACTAGAGCCCACAGTTGTACAGCTGCTGTGAAAACTGCAAAAGAACCCCAAAACAGCCTGAAGTGTGCCGTCCTGCGCCGGTCGGCGTGGCTGCACACGCGGTTAAACAGCTGGCGGGCCCCGGCACCGCCGCATCATGCTCCTCAGTCACACACACACACACACACACACACACACACACACACACACATACACAGACTGTTCAAATAATCAGCCTGTCAAAACCCGCAAAACCAGTCGGCCATGTCTCCTGCCTGTAGCCTATTTTTCACCAGTAATTAGCAAGATTAATTTGAAGAGAATATATAGTTAATATTCAAAAGTCACTTTTTATACTGGAAAATAATGTGAGGAATCATAATTTCATTATGTTTTTATGAAGCCAGTCGTTAACTGTATGGTGGCTTAATTTCACACCTCCAAAATGTGTCTGAGGAAAAAAACATAAAATAATAAGAGAATTTTTAAGCTACAGGACGTTATTTAAAAAAAAAAAAAAAAAAAAACTCAGACTCTCACCCCAGATCCGTTATCAAAACCTGCCGTTTTAATGTTGCCCTGCTCACCTAGGAAGCCGTGACACCTCGGGGTTGTCTTGCAACACGACATGTTTTGTTTGTGTCTCCGGGTGCAATCGGTATAGAATAGTCTTTTCTATACCGATATAGAAAGCCAGCAACACCGTCTCACTTCATTTATTTCTATCTCCCCTTACAGGTGAGGAAAGGGTGCTATCGGTATAGAAAAGTCTTTTCTATACCGATAGCACCCGGAGACACAAGTTATTGATATAAAGGGTTGCTTGCTGGATCTTTTCTGAAAAGATCCAGCAAGTGTAATAGATATGAACATATGTGTGTAAAACTAAGAGAAAGATAACGTATAGTTTAAATGGTTAAGGTGCACTCTAATGTGTTTTACTTAATATTTGGAAAGAGGCATTTCGAAATAATATTTCAAGATATTTCTTAAAATATTTCTTCATTTTCGTTTTTATTCCAGCAGAGAAATGTGTTCTTATTGATTGCTCTTGTCTTCCGGGTTTCGCCTGTAGAGGGCGCATGTGATCTATTGTTCTGGCAGAGAAATGTGTTCTGATTGATTTTCTGGTCTTCCGGGTTTCGCCTGTAGGGGGCGCATGTTGCTGACGGCTTGTTCAATACAGTTTGAACCTGAAGCCAGCAACACCGTCTCGCTTCATTTATTTCTATCTCCCCTTACAGGTGAGGAAAATTGTTGTAGTGAATGTTTAAATGTGTACATATGTTTTTCTTATGTTACAAGGAGCAGTTTGCTGGTATAATATTGCTGTCTCCCCTTACAGGGGTGTAACACAAGCAACCCTTTATATCAATAAAATCTCAACTTCTGTACTTGTTCACACCGTTCGTATTTCTGCGGAAGACGACCGCGGGCTGATAGGAGCGGGGATCATTAAAGTTAAAGAATTGTTGAATTAGGTTCAGATCGATGTAGTGGATGTATGCCGAATTTAAGGGCAGATCAAAACGACCACTAAAATATTCCTGATGCTGTGCTAGCAGGTGTACGCTTTCACAGGTAAGTAGGCTAAGAAAATCGCGATAGTTTTAACGGAGTTTTGGCTCATTTCTAAACAACACGGACATTCTCAGTCGTTTGGTCTGATCCTTTAATCCGGAGCGACTCGGTGTGTAACAGCAGAGGAAGATTGCATGACTATTAAAAGTTATTCTGAAAATAATGTAAACGGCAAGGCCAATACAACCCCAAGCCGTGTCAGCTCCAGGGTCCATAAGGGAAAAGGAGAAAAGAGCGTTCACTTACACTGACAGCAGCTCGGGTCGGTCCGCTCGGGATGAACCAGTCGGAGTTTATAGACCGAGACTCCCGGTGGAGAGCGGGGCAGGACGGGGTGGGGTGTCCCGGCAGGCGTGCGAGGCGAGGCAGGACCGAGGGTTTCCCAGGCTTGCTGTGTGTGTGTGTGTGTGTGTGTGTGTGTGTGTGTGTGTGTGCTGACTCAGATGGGCTCACCTCGATAGAGCCCCGCCGCACCGGGAGCAGCGGGAGGAGGAGGGGGAGGTGATTAACGGGACCATTCACGAGTCTCGACAGTAAAAGGGAGCGAAGTGAGGCTGAAGGAAGTAGAAGCGGAGTTTCATTCCGGTTGACACACACACACACACACACACACACACACACACACACACTCGATCTGGTGTGAAAACAGCCTGTCTTAGGCTCTAGGCTATTTCTCTAGAAATGTGGTTCTGTCTATATGCTTTATATCTATAGATGCAAGTCTCCATGAATATCTATGAGGCCCATTCTATAAGTTGTGTGTCTATACATTCAAGTCTAGATCGCATGTGTATATGCAACATTATTATTTTACACTACTACAACACCAATAACAATAATAATAATAACAATAAATATACTTTATCGATACATTACCTTTCATACGGGGGTGCAGCTCAAAGTGCTTTACAATAAAGTGAAGAAAAACAAGAGAATAAAATAAAGCCAGGCAATTTAATACTAGTGCAAATCTTCCGTTATAAAACCAGGCAATCAAATGAAAAAAAAAAAAAAAAAAAAAAAAAAAAAAAGCAGAGGCAGCAAAAAACAAAAGATATTTAAAAGGAGGTAAAACAAATTAAGATATAGACACAGTAAAATATGTAGAAACAAAGGAAGACAAAAATGTAAAACAAAGGAGAACAAAAAGCAGGAAAACATGTACAAGAACAGAATAGAAGAATAAAACAAAGGAAGCATGACAATTACATTTTTCTATTGTGATTTAAAAGCTGCAGCTCCTACAGCCTTTGGCAATGACTACTTGTATATGTATATGTATGTATGTATATATGTGTATATGTATATGTATAATATGGACATGCTATTCTATCTGTTACATCTACACACAGAAAAATAATAGTTCTAAAATGGCAGTTCCATGTAGAACCATGAGCTACTGAAGAACCACCCATTTCATGGATGGATCCTTGTTTGGGACAAAAAACTGAGAACGGTTCTGCTCTGAACCGAGCGGCTCCACCAGGAGGAATCTGCAACGGTTCACTTAAAGCTCCACTGTGAGGAACTGTTTTTGGTTTCAGTTGGCACCTTTTTTAATCCTTTAAAAAAAGAGAGAGAGAGAGAGAGTTAAATGAAATTATTAATGTCACTGTAATTTAACTTTAATTTACCTTCAGTGTGTCCCGGGCCAGGCTTTGCAGCGCTTGGTGTTTCAGCAAACGTTTGAGGGTCAAGGAGACAAAAACCTGAACACAGTTTTCAAACGGTGGGCCAGTGCCCTCAGGGTTACACTGTGAACCTTCATTTTGTATTGGGTGGTTGCACCAGCTGTACTCTCATCCTCTCCAAACTCAGCACGTAGCCTCTTCTTCTTCCTGGATCTTTGACAAGGCAGTGCAGCTTGAGCCTCATTTTGCAGTTTGACCTTTGCCCAACAAAGTTGTCCGCTCACCTCTGGACAGTTTCAGAATCCATGGCGTATTCCCTGAGGTTCTCCAGTGTGCCAGCGGCGGGACGATGAGCTGTCAGATTCATTCCAGCTGTTTGGAGATGTTTAGACAGAGCAGACATCAGAGGTCAAGGTCTCCATGTTCGCTTTTGCCTTCACGTGCACAGATGGTTTCATGTTTTCATTTTCAGTGATGGCTGTGAGTGTCACTTCAAGCTCAATGCAATGCTAGTTCAACGTAGAGACTTTTGTCCAGGGAACCAAAAGATCCAAACATCTTTCACCCACCACCATGTCTCTCCGATGAGCAGAGGTGGGAAGTAACGAAGTACAAATACTTCGTTACCGTACTTAAGGTATCTGTACTTTACTTGAGTATTTAATTTTCTGCCGACTTTTTACTTTTACTCCCTACATTTGAACACAAATATCTGTACTTTCTACTCCTTACATTGTCAAAACAGGCTCGTTACTTCTCTCTCCCTCTCTCTCTCTTTTTGGTGGGGGCGGGCGGGCTCGTTACCACCAAGAAAAACATTACAACACCTGCACCGGCACCGTACGAGAACAAAAGGCAGAGAAACTCTCCAGGCTACAGCAGCGCACTGACATAGATTGTGAAACAAAGCGAAGAGTTGCCACTCCGCGCTATTTTCACTGGCTAAGAGCAGCACACTGGCTTAGCTTGTCTATTCAGAGAAGAGGTATCACTTCGGCTTATTTTTCATTCTGTGTTATCACATGCATACTACTGCTCATTCATTGGTAGTTGAATTGTTAGGTCTGTTTGATAAGTAATTTACATTTTTAAAACAAATAATAATTTAACATATTTTTAAATTATTAGAGTCAACATCTACTCCTTCAAGATAATTTATTATGTTCTACAACTCATAAACATACACCAACACTACATACTGAGTGTTTGAGCAGCATATCTCCTCTGTGCTACAAAAGATCCGTGGTAAAAATTATATGAGTGACTGGCACCTGTGATGAGTATCGTGGGTAATTTCTTCCCAAACACCCATTCTCTGATAGGAATACAGCAATGTCATTTAACACAGAGAAAAGGGACACACTGTCAATGACCACACCTGTGGTATCGGCAAGCTCCAGATTTAAAACGTGTGCGCAGCACCAGACGTGCACATGCCCCGGGGCATGGGCTGACAAGAGAACCAAAAACCCTCGGTACTCCCCTTGCATGTTTGCTGCCTGCACATTCAGTGATGTCAGCTGCATTTAGCTGAGTACTTGCTTAGGCAGATCTGCAAAATCCTGACCAGAAGATGTCTGGCAGTTTACTACTGCAAGCAGCCTCTGGTTAAGTTCATGCGTCTCATACCTGGTTATTATGGAGCACTGGTCTTTGCACCAGATATCTTGGACAGGGTCTCTCTGAATGGAAAACATTTCAGCTTGCTTGACTTCATTAGCAATGTTTTCTTTGATGAAACGTCCAATAATCTCCATTCCTGAGCTGAGCTGTTGTTTTGGCTGTGCCTGACTCATGCAGCTTCTTCCTGTTTTTAGTGTGTGAATTAATTTACATGCTTTTGCAAACGTGTGTAAAATGTGCTGATAAAAGAACAAGCTCCTAAAAGGTGGCCTGTGGTCTACTGCAGCATCATCCAGACTATAAGCAGCTTCTGATTTCCCTCCTACTCAATAACTAATCTGATTGTCATTCAACAGGCGCTCGATGTCCCCTCTGCTGGCAGATATGTGTCTGTGCATTTATGTTGTGACTTTTCTCATGTTGTTTAGTTCTCTGCTGGATGTCATTCATTCCAACTGTGAAAGGATTCTCTTGTGTGGTAAAAGCGAGACATACTGAATAAAACACAGTGTGTGTTTTTTCTCTGTATGTAAGCCATGAACATTTGGTGTCATTTTTGCATTGAAACACTTTCTTTACACATGTATTTTTTATGTTCTAACAACTAATTAACCCTAATCCCCTCTGTCCTCCTCCTCTTCATTTGGCGGTGGATAGTTGCTGCCGCTGGCCATGCTAACAGCATCTGTGATTTTGAATAAATGTGCAGGATCAGCCTCCACCTTTTTGTTTTTTTGAGGTTAGCTTTATTTTTGATTTGAACTTACAACTTTTAGATTCCACTCTCTCTCTCTCTCTCTCTTGATTTGATTATTTCCTGATTGACCTCTGGCATTACATGGATAGATGCATCCACATGAGGAGGTGGGGGGAGGATGAGGGCAGTGCTTCCTTCACCTTCCTTCACCAACTGGGACCGTGTAACCCCCGATCAGATGGGCTGTTTCAGCATCAAGTGGACCAAATTTTCTCCCCACAGTTTTTTGCCCCATATTTTTTTCAGTGCATTGGTGTTTGTCAGAGTTGCCAGACTGCCAGTCCGAGCCTGCAAGACGTCACTGAAATGATGGGATGACGATGATAATGATGGATTAGAAAAAGATCAACTCACCTAAAATTTCATTTAAAAGCCGAGTCTCTTTTCCTGCTCTTTTTTTGTCCAAAAAGAATTAAAGGTAGTTCTGTCCCAAATCTCGGCGGGTTGGATTCAGTGACTGGAGCAAATAAAAGCCCCGGCTGTTCATTGATGTTTTAAGGTTTATGCTGCCTGATTCAGTCTTTGAGCAGCCACAACAGAAGGAGCTGCTGTTCTACTGAAAACTGTTTTTACAGACATACAGCTCTCTGTCACATTCATAATTCTGACTGTTTGCATGAGATGTGACTAAGACAGAGCAGAGCAAACGCCTTTCATCGCATCTGTTTTGGCTCATATTTCAGCAGCATGGACAGAGAGTGGAGGGCTAATTATCATTAGTCTTTTGTTTAAATTTCACAGGAAACTGGGTGCCCTGGTAGCTCACCGGATAGGAGCGTGTACCATGTGCTAAAGCTGAGTCCTGTGTCCTGGGTTTGAATCCGACCTCAGGCCCCGGGCAGACCCAGGACTATGTATCTGGCCTGGGAACGCCTTGGGACCCCCAGGAGGAGCTGGTGGATGTGGCCATGGAAAGCATCATGTGGGCTGACCTCCTGAACCTGCTGCCACCATGAGCCGGTCCCGGATAAGCAGTAGAAAATAGAGTGGAAAAAATAATATGGCATTGACATAACATGCCAATCTCTAGTAGGTAATCAATGGGCTGTTCAAAACAAAAAGCAAATATGGCACAAAATAATCAAATTCATTGTAGCTGCAAAGCATCAAGGCCCAGCCACACAGGCTGTGTTCAGTCTTTAATAACATGTTTGAATTCATTCGTTACTGGAAACAAAACACCTACAGTCACAGACACCTTTCGTTCTGCAGGATGTTGGCTCTTATCTAAAGCAGCTGGGAAAATTCTTCAATAGCACACGGTGGAAAATCATGGAGGACCGAGCAAGTTCACTCACTGACACTGATGTTCACTAACAGGAAAAATGTGGACCAATCAGGGGTCTAATTTCTTCTCATAGAAACATAAGCCTGAATGTGAGCAGATTGTGAGTCTAAACCTGATTCCAATGAGTGGCAGCTGCCATACTTTACCACACCTGACTGACACCTGTGACCTCAGACCACACCAACATGGATGTCAAGTAAATGTTGACATTAATAAGAATCACACAGTTATGTTAATTTAATCTCATGGTGAACTATTATCAATGTGTTTTTTCTGCAGTGCTGCCTTTCTGTCAGCAGAGGGCGCTGCTGCTGTTCAGTTCAATAGAGAATTCCATTCCATGAAAGGGCGCAGCTGAACTGTTGAAGAATCCCCTTCAGGTTATGGCTTGTAGTTCTAACATCTGGCCAGCAGGGGGCTGTCTCCATTTGGCTGGACTTCCTGAGACTGGCGTCTGCTACGCTGTAGCGTCTTCAAAATAAAAGCACACCCCTCGTACTCTGTAGCCTCTTCAAAATAAAAGTATCTAAGCCCTGATTCCTACGCAGTGCCGTTTGATGTTCAGCTTCGTTTTACACAAATCAGTTTGTTCCCCATTTAACTTCAGTGGTGAACTCGCTGTGTTTCCTGCCACTTCTGCGTTCTGCATGGAGGCTGTGATCCTGCCTCGCAGCTGCGGGATCAGCCTGACGTGTCTTCCTGCATGAAAACGTCTTTTCTACTTTCACTTTCAACTTCAACCGGATTAAGGACGTTTCTGTCTTTTCAGCCGCTTGGAAAAAAAACTCTGTTCAGTCAAAACCAAACGGAACGTCGACGAGCGGTAAGGACGATTATTTACTCGGTTTTGTTTTGTTTATTGCTCTTTTCAGCTGCTTTTTGCACACACACACACACACACACACACACACACACACACACACAGTCAGCAGTGTGGCAGCAGAAGCAGCAGCGTCTTCTCTCTCTGGGTTTCCTCTCCAGGTGAAGCTGAAAGTCTCTTGGATTTGATGTGGATGTGACTCAGCAGGTAAAGAGCCGACCAGGGATCATTAGAGATGTTTGATGAACAGGCTCCTACATTGTGTTTCAGAGCTGGAGGACTGGAGAGCACACTGGGACCAGCACATGTGGAAAGGCTTTCAAAACGGGGTTAACGTGTTTCAGCATCTAAATATTCATCATGTCATGATATTTAATGTTGACTGAGGACAAAATCATCTTTATCTGAAATGTTTTACCTGTGTGTTTTACTGCTGACCAAAGTCTGCGTCAGGTGAGCTGTAATCTGAACAGTTCAAAGTTCATTTATTTTGTACGGAAGCGTAGAGCTGCCAGACCAAGAAAATAAAAACCGAGAGGCTCAGTATCACGTAATTACGTAAAAAGTTTATTGTTATAACAATATATTTTCACGTTATAACGTGAAATTATCACGTTATTCCATTATATGATTTTTTCACGTTATAACGTGAAAATATCACGTTATTTCATGATATGCTTTCACGTTATAACATGAAAGTATCACGTTATTTCGTGATACGACTTTTTTCACGTTATAACGTGATAGGTATCACGTTATTTCGTGATACGAATTTTTCACGTTATAACGTGATAGGTATCACGTTATTTCAAGATAGGAAATTTTCACGTTATAACGTGAAAGTATCACATTATTTCTTGAAACGTGTTTTTGTTTACTGTCTGCTGGCCATCTGTAAATCATGGCTGCTTTACATGATGCCATTAGATCATATTTCATGCTTGGCTTGAGACATGGGGAGATTTTACAGTTATTGGGCTCCCTGGATGACATTCACATAAGCATGCGTACCCTGAGAAGAATTTTGAAAACAATGGGATTATACCGGAGGAAAAACGAGTCGGACGCTCTTGAGGTAGCGTCATTCCTCATTGATCAGCTGGAGGGACACGGCCGGCTGCATGGATACAAGCTCCATCACCTCAACTGCATCCAAGCTGGATATGTTGTCACCCAAAGTACAGTGAGGCATTTGTTAAAGTTTCTCGACCCCCGCGGTGTTGAACAGAGACGGAGAAATCGCCTAACACGGCGCAAGGCGATTTCTCCGTGATCCAGCTTGGATGCAGTTGAGGTGATGGAGCTTGCCTTTAGCTGCCAGTGAATTAAGCATGAAATATGATCTAATGGCATCATGTAAAGCAGCCATGATTTACAGATGGCCAGCAGACAGTAAACAAAAACACGTTTCACGAAATAATGTGATACTTTCACGTTATAACGTGAAAATTTCCTATCTTGAAATAACGTGATACCTATCACGTTATAACGTGAAAAATTCGTATCACGAAATAACGTGATACCTATCTCCTTGATACCTATCACGTTATAACGTGAAAAAGTCGTATCACGAAATAACGTGATACTTTCATGTTATAACGTGAAAGCATATCATGAAATAACGTGATATTTTCACGTTATAACGTGAAAAAAAATCATATAATGAAATAACGTGATAATTTCACGTTATAACATGAAAATATATTGTTATAACAATAAACTTTTTAGGTAATTACGTGATACTGAGCCTCTCGGTTTTTATTTTCTTGGTCTGGCAGCTCTACGCTTCCGTAATTTTGCTGTTGATCCACCAAGAGAGCAAAACTACGGAAGCGTAGAGCTGCCAGACCAAGAAAATAAAAACCGAGAGGCTCAGTATCACGTAATTACGTAAAAAGTTTATTGTTATAACAATATATTTTCACGTTATAACGTGAAATTATCACGTTATAACGTGATAGGTATCACGTTATTTCGTGATACGAATTTTTCACGTTATAACGTGATAGGTATCACGTTATTTCAAGATAGGAAATTTTCACGTTATAACGTGAAAGTATCACATTATTTCTTGAAACGTGTTTTTGTTTACTGTCTGCTGGCCATCTGTAAATCATGGCTGCTTTACATGATGCCATTAGATCATATTTCATGCTTGGCTTGAGACATGGGGAGGAAAAACGAGTCGGACCCTCTTGAGGTAGCGTCATTCCTCATTGATCAGCTGGAGGGACACGGCCGGCTGCATGGATACAAGCTCCATTACCTCAACTGCATCCAAGCTGGATATGTTGTCACCCAAAGTACAGTGAGGCAAGCAAATGCCTCACTGTACTTTGGGTGACAGTCCATGCAGCCGGCCGTGTCCCTCCAGCTGATCAATGAGGAATGACGCTACCTCAAGAGGGTCCGACTCGTTTTTCCTCCGGTATAATCCCATTGTTTTCAAAATTCTTCTCAGGGTACGCATGCTTATATGAATGTCATCCACGGAGCCCAATAACTGTAAAATCTCCCCATGTCTCAAGCCAAGCATGAAATATGATCTAATGGCATCATGTAAAGCAGCCATGATTTACAGATGGCCAGCAGACAGTAAACAAAAACACGTTTCACGAAATAATGTGATACTTTCACGTTATAACGTGAAAATTTCCTATCTTGAAATAACGTGATACCTATCACGTTATAACGTGAAAAATTCGTATCACGAAATAACGTGATACCTATCACGTTATAACGTGAAAAAGTCGTATCACGAAATAACGTGATACTTTCATGTTATAACGTGAAAGCATATCATGAAATAACGTGATATTTTCACGTTATAACGTGAAAAAAAATCATATAATGAAATAACGTGATAATTTCACGTTATAACGTGAAAATATATTGTTATAACAATAAACTTTTTACGTAATTACGTGATACTGAGCCTCTCGGTTTTTATTTTCTTGGTCTGGCAGCTCTACGCTTCCGTACAAAACACCAGTTATTTCATGCTATATTATATTTCACTCTGCTATCACCTACTGTTTCAATACAAATGTTTTGAAACCTTTGAGTTTGAAAGCAAAACTACTTTTAATTTTTTAAAAGTATTTTTGCTTTCAAACTCAAAGTTTTCACACACGAACTCTGAAAAATTAGCAAAAGAATTATCAGAAAATCAGTAAAACAGAAAGTGATGAGACATCCTGTCATGGAAAGCTTGTTGTCATCAATCAGCTGCTGTGTTTGTGTCAAGGTGTGGGCTCGGCTATGGATGTGTGTGAGGAGAGAGAGGAGGGGCTCCCTGCCTCTGAAAGCACTCTGTCTGGGGAACATGACAGCCAGACCAAAGCTAAGAGGTGAGATGAGGATCTCTGACTGTCCATGACTGTTCTCCATCTCAGAGCTCAGCAGGCAAATCAGCACAGCAGCATTATTCACAGGAAAAGCTCTGTGTGTGTTCACACTCCATTTTACACACAATGTTGTTTCTGAAGAGAAGTCACTCATTATTATCTTAGTATGTTAGTGTGACTAAGAAAGTAAAGCAGATCCCCTCACTGTGTTCATAATGTTTCTATCAGGATCCAGCAGGAGAGACCAGATCCCCCTGGACCTGGACCTGAACCTGAACATGAACCTGGACGTGAGCCAAGCTGTGTGTCCATGAGGAGTGACCGGTCAATGCCTCTATCTATTGACTTCAAAGACGGCCACCTCTCTGTGGATGATGGGTAATTATTTCAAACTGGTGATGAATCAGATGGTTTTTCTGTCATCAGATTCATGAGATCCAGAATTGGTTCGACCCCTCAGACTCTGTTGACTGAGTTTCCTCTTTCAAAACTTCACATCCAGTAATCCTGTGTGTGTGTGTGTGTGTGTGTGTGTGTGTGTGTGTGTGTGTGTGTGTGTGTGTGTGTGTGTGTGTGTCCTCCACAGAGTCCAGCAGCAGAGCTCAGAGGTTCCCAGTGCTCAGTCTGCCCAGCAGCATCAAACAGACCTGGCCTCCATATTTATGGTGTGTAAATGTACAACAACAAACCAACTGAACAACAACCATTCTGCTCAGAATCGTCTCCGTGCTGCTCTCTGTATCTTTCAGCCTCTTTGACCTGGACTTGATTTTGTGTTTTGTGTCCAGATTTTAATATGGAAGTCTAATTCTGTTATTTTTCTGCTCCAGCTGCTGGAGGAGAACATCAACACCTTTGTGAAGAAGGAGCTGAAAAACCTGCAGAGGTCTCTGAGTCCAGATTACCCAGAATGCTCAGAGAGGCAGAGGGAGGATGAGGAGGTGTTGGACGGTGATGAGGAAGAGCAGAGGAAGAGAGGCAGAGAGTTTTTCCTGCAGATCACACTGCACTTCCTGAGGAGGATGAAGCAGGAGGAGCTGGCTGAGCTTCTGTGGAGCAGTAAGTAACCCCCCCCCAAAAAAAATCAATTTTAAATTTTAAACCAAAAATGAGTTCGAGTCAAACTGAAAAAATTACATTAAGAGCCGAGTCAAACAGCCAATCAGATCAAAGCAGTTGTGATGCGTCAGGCTGTTGCTTGATAACAGATTATTTCAGCCTCTGACGCTTTTTACACACAAGAGTTTTTTCTCCTGGCCAGCAGGGGGCGGCTTGTCCTCCTCCTTCCTGCCGGTGAAAAGCAGCTTCCTGTTTTCCCGTCTCGTCCTGCTGGCTTCCCCGGGACAGCGGCGGCGCTCCGGCTGTGAACTTTATTCTCCCCAAATCCTGATCAGGACATGCAGCTCTACATTTGTTTCTGCAGTCTGTTGTTTGGCGGCGGCTGCTTTGTGTTGTCGTCCTCTGATAGCTCATGTTTACAGAGGTGTTGTCATGGCTACGTCTTGACCAATCAAGAAGGGCAGCCCTTTTAGCTCCTCCTAAAAGTTCCTGGAGCAGGGCCCAAATCAAGTTCCAGGAAATTTAACCTGGAACAATGTTTTTCTTCAGGTCTCGACACACCTCGCTAAGTTCTTACAGTCGAAAAGGACCAATAGATACATTTACCAGGAAATATTCACATTTCTCATTTAATACAATATGGATTTGTTGATGTTTTGTTGTTTGTTCATTCAGAAACTGCCGCTGCAGCGTGCCAACATGAACTCAAATCTAACCTGAAGAAGAAGTGTGAGTGTGTGTTTGAGGGGATTGCTAAAGCAGGAAACCCAACACTTCTGAATCAGATCTACACAGAGCTGTACATCACAGAGGGAGGGAGTGGAGAGCTCAGTGAGGAACATGAGGTCAGATGGATTGAATCAGCATCCAGGAAACCAGACACACCAGAAACACCAATCAGATGTGAAGACATCTTTAAACCCTTACCTGGAAGAGATCGACCAATCAGGACAGTGATGACAAAGGGAGTGGCTGGCATTGGGAAAACAGTCTTAACACAGAAGTTCACTCTGGACTGGGCTGAACACAAAGCCAACCAGCATGTCCACTTCACATTTCCATTCACTTTCAGAGAGCTGAATCTGCTGAGAGGGAAAAAGTTGAGCTTGGTGGAACTTCTTCATCACTTCTTCACTGAGACCAAAGAAGCAGGAATCAGCAGGTTTGAGCAGTTCCAGGTTGTGCTGATCTTTGACGGTCTGGATGAGTGTCGACTTCCTCTGGACTTCAACAACAACCAGATCCTGACTGATGTTTCAGAGTCCACCTCAGTGGACGTTCTGCTGACAAACCTCATCAAGGGGAAGCTGCTTCCCTCTGCTCGCCTCTGGATAACCACACGACCCGCAGCGGCCAATCAGATCCCTCCTGAGTGCGTTGACATGGTGACGGAGGTGAGAGGCTTCACCGACCCACAGAAAGAGGAATACTTCAGGAAGAGATTCAGAGATGAGAAGCAGGCCAACAGAATCATCTCCCACATCAAGACGTCCCGAAGCCTCCACATCATGTGCCACATCCCAGTCTTCTGCTGGATCACTGCTACAGTTCTGGAGGAGGTGTTGAAAACCAGTGAGGGAGGAGACCTGCCCAAGACCCTGACTGAGATGTACATCCACTTCCTGGTGGTTCAGTCCAAAGTGCAGAACGTCAAGTATCATGGGAGAGATGGGACAGATCCAGTCTGGACTCCAGAGACCAGGGAGATGATCCTGTCTCTGGGAAAACTGGCTTTTGAGCAGCTGGAGAAAGGCAACCTGATCTTCTATGAAGCAGACCTGGCAGAGTGTGGCATTGATATCAGAGCAGCCTCAGTGTACTCAGGAATGTTCACCCAGATCTTTAAAGAGGAGCGTGGGCTGTACCAGGACAAGGTTTTCTGCTTCGTCCATCTTAGCCTTCAGGAGTTTCTGGCTGCTCTTTATGTCTTTGTGACATTCATCAACTCTGGAGTCAATCTGATGTCACAAAAATCAACCTCCAGGTGGTCTGTACTATTCAACAAGAAAACTAAACTTCTCCAGAGTGCTGTGGACAAGGCCTTACAGAGTCCAAATGGACACCTGGACTTGTTCCTGCGCTTCCTCCTGGGTCTCTCACTGCCGACCAATCAGACTCTCCTACGAGGCCTGATGACACAGACAGGAAGTAGCTCACAGACCAATCAGGAAACAGCTGAGTTCATCAAAGAGAAGATCAGGGAGAATGAGTCTCCAGAGAGAAGCATCAACCTGTTCCACTGTCTGAATGAGCTGAATGACCATTCTCTAGTGGAGGAGATCCAACAGTACCTGAGATTAGGACTTCTCTCCAGAGAAAAACTCTCCCCTGCTCAGTGGTCAGCTCTGGGCTTCATCTTACTGTCATCAGAAGAAGATCTGGACGTGTTTGACCTGAAGAAATACTCTGCTTCAGAGGAGGCTCTTCTGAGGCTGCTGCCAGTGGTCAAAGCCTCCAAGAAATCTGTGTAGGTTCAGAGATAACTGGATATGTTAAACACATAACATGAGGTTTTCTACAGAACACAGACAAGAGACACAAGAGAAACACATTTAAATTTATTGTTTTCATCTGTAATTCCTCCTCAGGCTGAGTGGCTGTAATCTGTCAGAGAGAAGCTGTGCAGCTCTGGCCTCAGTTCTCAGCTCCCAGTCCTCTAGTCTGAGAGAGCTGGACCTGAGTAACAACGATCTGCAGGATTCAGGAGTGAAGCGTCTCTCTGCTGGACTGGAGAGTCCACACTGCAGACTGGAGGCTCTCAGGTCAGGATTCCTCAACCTGCTCAACACATGACCAGTTCAGTCCTGATTTACATGCAGTCTCCCCTGTAGCCAGCTGTGAGGACACTGAGGTCTGGAGTAGGGCCTGACCGGTATGGATTTTTTGGGGTCGATGCTGATTCCAATATTAGGGAATAAGAAAATCGATAACCGATAGATCGGCCTATTAAATTTTTACATATATCTTTATCTTTACCATTTTTCAATTAAAAAAAGATGAAATACCTGCTTTGGATGGCTTAAATATAGTTCCAAACACTTGTTACAAAGATATTAATTGACGGGTGAACATTTTACTATTTTCAAATACTTTTATTATTAATTTTATTCAAATTGTGTTGAACAAGCAGCATATGAACAATTTGAACATAAAATTAATCGAAAATATGATGTGCAAAGAGGCAGTATCATCATGTCATCATGTTTAGCTTTAAGGTGCTGCCATAGGTTGGTTGTGCTTTTTGCTTTTTGCTTGCTTGATCCCTGGCTCACAGAAGCTGCACAAATATTACAGACTGCTTCACCAGTGACATCCTTGGTGACGTAGTCCCACACCGTACTGCGTCCAACTTCTTTTGCCATCTGTAAAAAAAACAAAGTAAGACATAATATGTATTAGTTAAAAAATAATGTTACAAATCTGTCTAGTTACGTGGGCCATTTTGAAACTCAGACATTAAGCATTTGTCTTACTTGTGTTCACATGAATATGGCGTTTACACTCTTGGCCACTTCATTAGACTAAACCTATTACTTTTAAAATGCTGTTGACTGTAAGAAAGCTGATAATTCTTCTTTATGGTTATTATTGAGGTGGTAGTGGGTGTTGGTGTGAGGAGCATCATGTTGAGGTGTCTGATATTTTGTCAACCCCACTTCGGGTCAAAATACTGTGAACACCTCTCAATATACTGCTCTGTACACCAACAGCAACACCCACTATCATCTCAGTAAACAGTAAACAGAAGTCTCTCTGACAGTGTCAACATGTACAAAGTAATACATTTATTAAAGTAGAATTCATGGTAGGGCTGTTATTGGTGTGCATTACATTGCACAGTGTCTAATGAAGTGGTCAGTGAGTGTATTTAATGAATTATTATCTGTAGTTAATAGGTAGGTGGATAAACAGCGTCATAAAAGTCTCTGGTAAAACATGATTTGAAATGCGCCTCTCTGATTTCCTCTAAACGTGCTTTCACATTTTCTTTCCTCCATGAAGTTAAAACTTCATCCAGAAACGCTTTTTCCTCCTCAACGTCACAAGTTAAAAAACACAGTCCGTGCGCTGCTGTAAATAAATGCAGCCCAAAGTGCTTAGCAAGGTAATATTGAAGCTAGGTTATCCTAACTTTAGCTTGCTAACATATCAGTCAAGTGTGACAGACACAGCGAGGCTCGCCATGGGGAATGGGAAACTTACTGAGTTATTGTTTATTTCACATACTAGTTATTAACTTAACATTGAGGCAAACCGCTGGGCTCAGTAAATGCGCTGTGGGCTCTTCAGTCTTCTCTCTACTTCTCTCTGCTGTGGGGGGACTGTGGAGCGGGACGTGAAAGGAGTCGGAGCGCCCTCTACTGGATACGTAACGCAAGCACATTATTCCTAAGAAAACACCATATTCCCTGCATTTAACCAGTGAAAAATAAGTGTTAACATCGGCATCAATTGGCCAACTTTTGGCCGATTACCGATTATTCTCTAATGGCTATAACCGATTTATTGGTCGGGCCCTAGTCTGGATAGGGTGGCCATACGTCCGGATTTAGGCCGGACAGTCTGGAATTTAAATGCCTTGTCCAGCGTCCGGCACAGTCTCAAGCTGGATGCTTTTTTGTCCTCCTTTTTGGAGTTGCACTTGAACCCAACGCTGCATATCGTCCAATGGTGTAAGACAGGCCCGGACTGTACATCGGGGGAACCGGGAGATTTTTCTTTTTCGTCATAGACTTTTAAATTACAATCCAAAAAGTGCATTCATTGGATGCGCGTTAGTTTTTTTCCTCCTGTGCTGCTGTGTGCTCATGCCGGTGTGTGTGTGTGTGTGTGTGTGTGTGTGTGTGTGTGTGTGTGTGTGTGTGACTGAGGAGCACACACCCACCGGCGCTGTCTGAAGCGTAGCGCGGCGAGAACAAAGTTAAAACAGCAGCGCACTGACATAGATTGTGTAACGAAGCGAAGAGCTGCCACTCCGCTCTATTTTCACTGGCTAACAGCAGCACGCTGGCTTAGCTTGTCTATTCAGAGAAGAGGTATCACTTCGGCTTTTTTTTCAATCTATGTTATCACAGGCATACTACTGCTCATTCATTGGTAGCTGAATTGTTAGGTCTGTTTGATAAGTAATTTACATTTTTAAAATAAGAATAATAATTTAACGTATTGTTACATAAAAAAGCCAACATGATGCAGGTCAAAGACTAAAACAAGACTACTGACTAAAACCAGACTAAAATACTTTGGATTTTCTTCGACTAAAACCAGACTAAAATATTTGGATTTTCTTCGACTAAAACTAGACTAAAATGCCAAAACTTTTCGTTGACTAAAATGTGACTAAACAAAAAAGAATACAAGTTGACTAAATGTGACTAAAACTAGTCATTTGACCCAAGACTAAGACTAAAACTAAATTGAATTTAACAGTGGTATCCCCCAGACTTCACTTGCAGACTCTCAGACTTTGAGGGCGTGTTCCTGGGAAGTCTGCGAGTGCTGAGGGCTTTCCAAACCCACAAGTCCAGAGTCCAGAAGGGGCCTCAAGTGGACTTTCTGCAGACCTGCAGAGAGTCTGCTTGGGTTGCAGACTTCTCTGACTTACCCACAATTCATTGCAATATGGACATGACATTATAGATTTTCCAGTTTCCAACTAAAAACCAAAACTAACTTATTATGAGAGTGTAAAACAGCTACTGTATTAAAATGTTACTTGACTCATGTAGGCCAGCAATAATGTTCAACCACATCATGATGCAGAAATATGTAGAGGTATAGGCTTTAGAGGAATCAAACCAAAATGCATTTTATTATTGCAGCCTGTCCACTCTCCCTCTCTCTCCTCTCCTTTGGGTTTAGAGATTAGACACTGACACAGACTATGAGGTCATGGGATTCATGACGCGTGAATACCAACCAATTTTGTTCTCACCACCTTGTGTATGTTTGTGAATCAGAATCATTCTAATCTGACAGGCGCGTGCTCGCAATTTGTGATTAGCATACTACCACGCCCCCATTTCTCCATATATGGAAACCACTAGCCTAGAGTTGATTCATGAATGACGGAAGCTGTTACGTGAGGAGAGAAGTAGAAATTTCACAGTTTGTTAGAAGTGATGGTGCCCAGAGGCAAAAAAAACAAAAAAAAACAAAAAAACAAAAGAGCTTTACAACCACAGAAATCGAAACAATTGTGTGCGAGGTGGAAGCCAGAAAAGGAATACTTTTCCAGAGTATTTCCTCAGGCGTGACTATGGTAAAAAAAAAAAAAAAAACAACAAAAAAAAAAAATGATGTTTGGATAGCAATAACCAAGGCTGTTAATGTAGTATCCCTGGAGAAGCGCACTGTGGCCCAGGTGAAAAAAAAAAGTGGTCCGACATAAAAGTTGATGTCAAAAAACGCATTATGGACCAGAGGAAAAAGAAGGAGACTGGTGGAGGACAAGGTCCACCTGATCTAACACCACACAGTAGTTTTTGACATAGACGGTAGGAGTAGTAACCGGGAAGGGCGCAAGGCAGTAATTTCGCCTCGGGCGGCAACATAGGCAGAACCGCTACTGACGTCACAGGATGAGAGACGAGCAGCAATAATTGGACAAACATCCATTCATGGAGCATGTCCACAAAATGAAGGTGAAAGTGATGACATCCAAGGAGAACCCAAAGTAACTGTACTGTTATATTTGCAATTATGTGTGTTCCTAATGAACAGGCACAAGTCAATCCGAAAAACATTTGATTCAAATGAAAAAGGCAAATCCATTTGCAACAATTTAACAACTTAATAACTGTCACAATGATGAGGGTGAAAGTGTGTCAATTTCATGGTTATTTAGTACATCTGGCCAATATATTAGTATATTAATTATTTTTTAAAAAAGTTAATTAAATCTCTTTTTAATGAATGTGGTTTTATATACTCTGCATGTACTTAAAAGGTGTGTATTTGCATTTTCTAAGTCAGTTTGGCCTTCCTCATGTGTGCGTACGCATGGACTGAGGCAGTTCTAAATTTGTTCGCAGAGTAAGAACAAATTCGGGTAAGAAAATATTGATGAATCCCAGATTTGTGCGTCAAACGATCGTACGCACAGTTTAAGCACAGATTTGTGTGTACGCACTGTTTGTGAATGAGGCCCATTGTTCTTATGTTTGCTTCTTCATGAAAACGTTAACCTCATAGGTGTGCATGTAGTTCCAACAGATTGTTCTGTCTCTCTGTCTTGTCACTGTGAAACTGGAGATACTGGAGAATTTGACTGAACCATTTTTGAAATATAACAAGTCACCCTCAGTTTTCAACCTGCTGAATGAAACATGCAGCAAGCTGCTCTTCATCTAGAGACAATGTCAACCTCCCAGAGAGCAATTCTACATCTTACATGTACTACTGCAGCCATGCATCCAGCTTCATGTCACTGAACAGATTCCTAAGCTGTGTAGGTTTTTGTGAAAACACAAAGCAGATGATGTGGTGGACTGATTGTGTTTGTGATGGTGTGCAGGCTGTCAGGCTGTCTGCTCACACAGGAAGGCTGTGCTTCTCTGGCCTCAGCTCTGAGCTCCAACCCCTCCCATCTGAGAGAGCTGGACCTGAGTAACAATGATCTGCAGGATTCAGGAGTGAAGCGTCTCTCTGCTGGACTGGAGAGTCCACACTGCAGACTGGAGGCTCTCAGGTCAGGATTCCTCAACCTGCTCAACACATGACCAGTTCAGTCCTGATTTACATGCAGTCTCCCCTGTAGCCAGCTGTGAGGACACTGAGGTCTGGAGCTCGGTAATAATGTTCTGTCCAAAAATAACAATCACAGCTGTATAACTGTATGAATAATGAGGGTTTGAAAATGTCTCTTTTAAGCTCCAGCCATGCACACAGCTTCATGTCACTGAACAGATTCCTAAGCTGTGTAGGTTTTTGTGAAAACACAAAGCAGATGATGTGGTGGACTGATTGTGTTTGTGATGGTGTGCAGGCTGTCAGGCTGTCTGCTCACACAGGAAGGCTGTTCTTCTCTGGCCTCAGCTCTGAGCTCCAACCCCTCCCATCTGAGAGAGCTGGACCTGAGCTACAATCATCCAGGAGACTCAGGAGTGAAGCTGCTCTCTGCTGGACTGGAGGATCCAACCTGGAGACTGGAGGATCTCAGGTATGGAGAGACACACACAATGTCTTACAGAGGCCTGAGGAATATTGTTTCATGTTGAATGGTGGATATGAGTGACGTGGTCTGCTAAATCCTTCAGAGGGAAGGTTATTTACTTCTACTAAAAAGTAACTGAGTTAGTAACTGAGTTACATCATTGTCAAAGTAATTAATTACCAGGAAAAGTAACTATTACGTTACTTTTTTAAAAAAATGTTCAAATATGTCAAATTAGTTGGCTTCCAGAGAGCCATCGGAGAGAGCCATTAGTTTGAATAAATAAATAAATAAATACATTGACATTAAAATGACATTTAAATTAAATCTGGAGGAAAGGGTTGTCACGTGAACACCCTCCCACACTCACAGAGGTAAACAGAGTAAACTTGCAGAAAGTCAGTGTTTCCCATACACAGACCAGTGTGGTGCAGCGCCACACAATCAACACCAAGCACCACAAATTGATTCCGCTTTTTTCCCCCCAACACGATTTTAAAATATAAATATCGTTCTGTTCATTCATCTCTGCATAGCGCTCTTTCTCCCTGTCATTCTCGTTCACACACACACACACACACACACACAGACACGTGCATACATGCCAGTGGTGTGCGGGTACACTTTCAAACGACCCGCACTCGCCCGACGTTTTCAACCAACCCGACCGCAACTCGGACCGCAAGTCGGTTAAAATAATGGACCCGACCTGCTTCCCGACGTGCTTATTTTAAAAGGTATAGGCCATGCTCTTGGTTAGCTTGATCATAGCCTTATTGGCTTAGGAAACTGACATCCTTGAGTCATGTGCATTTAAAACAAAGTAGGCTATTACAATTTTGATGCAGAGCAGTTTAACGTTAGGAACCTGCATTATTGCATTAGCCTATTTTATCCCGCTTCACCATGCATGCAAAAGTTAGTAATAATAAATTAATAATAGTAATGTAATAATAAAAAGGTAATAATAATAATAGTGTGCGCCAAAGTCTGCAATGGTGAAAATATGGGTCCCTCAAGAAAAAGGTTGGGAACCACTGATCTAACGGCCTCTGATAAAGTAGTGATACCCTCTTGTCCGGGTGGGGAATTCCATTCATGTTGATAAATTACAAAAAAGTGTAAAGTCCGATCGGTTTGAAAATTGACACGCCGCGTTTTCTGCACAAGACGCACATTTTTCATATAGGATAATTAAATAATAATAATAATAATTATAATAAAAAAAGATCTGGGGTTTTTGAAGAAAGATCTGGGGCTTAAGCAGCTCTGATTGCTGACACAGAGCTGCTCGGTTGAAGCCGCATCAGTGAGTTCAGTTACAGCCTAGTAACGGTGCATTTTATTGTCAGTAACGGTAACGGCGTTGTAACGGGGGAAACAGTCATTTTTTTTTTTTTTTGATTACTCGTTACTGATAAAAGTAACACTGTTAGTAACGCTGTTTATTTATAACGTTGTTACTCCCATCACTGTTTCCTGCCCATGTTTCCATCCTCAAAGAGAATCTGCTGCTCTGACTCTGGGTCTGTCTCAATCGAAGGGCTAGATCAGGGGTTCTCAAACTTTTTTGGCCCAGGGACCCCCTGGAGGGGTCAAAATTTTCCGGGCACCCCCTGACACTCGCAGCACCGATAAGCATAATACTTATAACCACATTTGTACTCTTAGCTAGTTGATTAGCAGCATTAGCACATAGCCTCATCCAAGGGCGTATGTTTGGCTGGGTGGGGACGTAAAAGCGCTCCAAGGCGGCGCCCCTGAAAATTGATTTTTGCATTTATGACTGCAATTTCATGTCGTAGAGCTGATCAAATAAACAAGCAAACAATCATAATCAGAAAAAAATAAAAACTAGTAAGGGATTGACATTAATGTTTATACTGCATACAGTACAGGCCAAAAGTTTGGACACACCTTCTCATTCAATGCGTTTTCTTTATTTTCATGACTATTTACATTGTAGATTCTCACTGAAGGCATCAAAACTATGAATGAACACATGTGGAGTTATGTACTTAACAAAAAAAAGTGAAATAACTGAAAACATGTTTTATATTGTAGTTTCTTCAAAATAGCCACCCTTTGCTCTGATTACTGCTTTGCACACTCTTGGCATTCTCTCCATGAGCTTCAAGAGGTCGTCACCTGAAATGGTTTTCCAACAGTCTTGAAGGAGTTCCCAGAGGTGTTTAGCACTTGTTGGCCCCTTTGCCTTCACTCTGCGGTCCAGCTCACCCCAAACCATCTGGATTGGGTTCAGGTCCGGTGACTGTGGAGGCCAGGTCATCTGCCGCAGCACTCCATCACTCTCCTTCTTGGTCAAATAGCCCTTACACAGCCTGGAGGTGTGTTTGGGCTCATTGTCCTGTTGAAAAATAAATGATCGTCCAACTAAACGCAAAACGGATGGGATGGCATGTCGCTGCAGGATGCTGTGGTAGCCATGCTGGTTCAGTGTGCCTTCAATTTTGAATAAATCTCCAACAGTGTCACCAGCAAAACACCCCCACACCATCACACCTCCTCCTCCATGCTTCACAGTGGGAACCAGGCATGTGGAATCCATCCGTTCACCTTTTCTGCGTTTCACAAAGACACGGCGGTTGGAACCAAAGATCTCAAATTTGGACTCATCAGACCAAAGCACAGATTTCCACTGGTCTAATGTCCATTCCTTGTGTTTCTTGGCCCAAACAAATCTCTTCTGCTTGTTGCCTCTCCTTAGCAGTGGTTTCCTAGCAGCTATTTGACCATGAAGGCCTGATTGGCGCAGTCTCCTCTTAACAGTTGTTCTAGAGATGGGTCTGCTGCTAGAACTCTGTGTGGCATTTATCTGGTCTCTGATCTGAGCTGCTGTTAACTTGCGATTTCTGAGGCTGGTGACTCGGATGAACTTGTCCTCAGAAGCAGAGGTGACTCTTGGTCTTCCTTTCTTGGGTCAGTCCTCATGTGTGCCAGTTTCGTTGTAGCGCTTGATGGTTTATGTGACTCCACTTGGGGACACATTTAAAGTTTTTGCAATTTTCCGGACTGACTGACCTTCAGTTCTTAAAGTAATGATGGCCACTCATTTTTCTTTAGTTAGCTGATTGGTTCTTGCCATAATATGAATTTTAACAGTTGTCCAATAGGGCTGTCGGCTGTGTAGTAACCTGACTTCTGCACAACACAACTGATGGTCCCAACCCCATTGATAAAGCAAGAAATTCCACTAATTAACCCTGATAAGGCACACCTGTGAAGTGAAAACCATTTCAGGTGACTACCTCTTGAAGCTCATCGAGAGAATGCCAAGAGTGTGCAAAGCAGTAATCAGAGCAAAGGGTGGCTATTTTGAAGAAACTACAATATAAAACATGTTTTCAGTTATTTCACCTTTTTTTGTTAAGTACATAACTCCACATGTGTTCATTTATAGTTTTGATTCCTTCAGTGAGAATCTACAATGTAAATAGTCATGAAAATAAAGAAAACGCATTGAATGAGATGGTGTGTCCAAACTTTTGGCCTGTACTGTATATGAATATCTATACTGACTACAAGTATTTAATAATTCTGTAATGCTGTAAGTTAAAGGCAACTAAAGAAAGACAAGCAGGCAATTTAACTGAGTTCTTGTCTTTAGGGCAACTGTGCATCATACTGTACATCAACAACACCATACAGAAACATAAATAAAATAAATGTTTGACATTAAATACCTAAATACAAACAGATTAGTGTCCATTGTCTTGCTCTTATTTGAAAAAAAAAAAAAAACTCTCTGTTGTTGAGGCTCTACAGTTCTATAAGCTTGACATTTTAAATCATGGTTAGTAAAAATGGATAATCCCTGCTTCCCTAGAGACAACAGGCCAATGTGCCTGATAAAAGCTCTCATGTCAAAGAAGCTGAACTATTGTTCTAACTGCCACCTGACGAAATAAACAGTGAGGAAATCAGTCCGTGTGTGTAGCTGCTGCCCAACCAGCCAAACAAACTCCGCTGTGCACGTCCTCCGGCGCTTTTTTTACAACCACATGGAGTGACTGCGGGGACGGCCAATCACACGTTAGCAAGAAACGGCAGAGCCAATCGATGAGCGATATTAGGTTAGAGGCGGGACTTCTAGCAGAGACCGGCTGTTAACCCTTTGTGTACCAGAAGAACTGACTAGACACTGATGGACAGAGGCGCTTTGAGTGTTTGTTGTTGCTGTTATTTGTGAAGCCGTGCGAGCGCCTGTGAGGTGTCATACCAGATTGCCTGATGTGCAATCACATGAGTAAGCTCTCCAAATCAGTCATGGGAGACATTCACAGTTTAACGCCCCTCCCCCCCAAAAAGTTTTTTAAAAAATTAATAATAATAAAAAAATACATTTCCGTGAATTTTTTCGCGGACCCCCTGGCTATGTGGACCCCACTTTGCGAACCGTGGGGCTAGATGACTACTGGGTCACAGCCTGCGGTCCCTACGTAGGAGGCGTCCTTTGTAGGTGCTGATATCAGGTTTACTGGAACTAAAAGTTTAGTGAATTGGGACAGTGTAGCCTGCGGAGGATTCCTACGTCATTATTATCGAGGCTTCCCGAGGCGCATTCGAGTGATGCAGCGTAAAATGCCGAAGTAGGTTTCAGAGGTGTGTCGGTGAACACCTGTGCATGAAACAAAACCATAAGCAGCTTCCACGCTCTCAAGATGGACAACATGGATTCTATAGTTTTATGTATTTTATTTTATTTTGTCTTTGTGAAGATGCAGGAGCTCAATCACTTGTCCCGTCGCAACCGGGTTATATATTTCGCACAAGGGAGCAGCGTGATCAGGTAAAATAGTAGCCTATACACCGTTTATTATAACAGCACCCGCTGACATAGCCTGACTGATTATTTGTTTACTTAGGCCGACTTATATTTCATCTCACGCCTTAGACCTACAGACTATCCCAATTAAAGTAATTGTACACATGGCTACATTGTAACGTACCTGATGTACTGATGGTTGCTATGGAAACATCATGCAAAATGCCTGTCTAACTCATCTAACTAAACTTGCATTTACAGGCGTTGTTCAGATACAGTTAACAGCTAAACCCAATCTATGGTGGTAATTATAGGCATGGAAACTTATCAAAACGTCGACGATATAAACATTAAGACAGTCTGAAACATGCTTCATAATTCCAGCAATGGTGGCTGATCCAGAAATTCAACTGGACCCAAACGTACCCTTAGTCCAGTAATTTTAGGCCAAAATTGTGGTCAACCTAGGACAAACTGCAAGAGAAGCAAACTCAACTGATTCTGTATCCTCAGTTTGTCCTGAGTGAGGGGAAAAAAGTCCCAAGGAATCCCATTGGTGGAAAGTTTTGAAAATCCCCTCTATATGAGCATATAATACCAAAAACAGCCTTTTAACACACAGGGGAAAGGGGTTCAACATTTGACTTTCAGATATCACTATAAAAAATCACAAGTTGAGCACACACACAAAGACAAGAAAAAAAGTCATTTACAAGTTCTTTGAATTATTCTGTTTACACATGCATATCACACATTATCTGATTTGATATGCGCTAATAAGGAATATAAGGAATAAATGCCTGAATTAAAAGGTTAATATATATATAGTAATCTTTTTATCTGAAAGTAAAATTTTCAACCCCTTTCCCCTGTGTGTTAAAAACAGTGTTTTTTCACCAATGGGATTCCTTGGGACTTTTTTCCCCTCACTCAGGACAAACTGAGGATACAAAATCAGTTCAGTTTGCTTCTCTTGCAATTTGTTCTAGGTTTTTTCATAAAATGACTGGACTACCTGGGAAATAGGCTGTAATGTCGGCCGTGAAGCATCGTGGAGGTGTGTCCTGCAAATGAGTCAAAAATAGGCTGGATCGGTCGGCTGCATTATCAGGACCCTGCGCGGTAAAACTGAATTGGGACAGCATTTGTCACACCGCCGTGACGTAAACAGTCTACAAATACAACCTAGGCAGCGTAGAACCTTTGAACTGAGACAGAGCCTCTGTTTCTTCCTCCAGTGTGGACCATGGTGGAGAGCAGTGGCTGAAACCAGGACTGAGGAAGTGTAAGTGTGGATTTAATTTAATTTAATTTAATTTAATGTAACAGGGACAGTGCACATTAATGAACATTTCTGTAAATGCACCAGAATTTGCCAAAAGGCTATGTTGAGAATAGTGTGTTTCTGAATATGTGCTGGGACCTCTCTGCCCTGGACAGCAGCTCCGGGCAGAGAGCAGACTGGACACACAGATTTCTTGTTTTGCCTTTTATACAGGGAACTTTGGCATTACAGATGAATGGAGCTTTACAAAGTTGTGAGTGGATAATCTTTGAGCAGAACAAGAAAATATTCATTCATTCATTGAATGAATGAATGAATGAATGAATGAATGAATGAAGCATTTTATTTTCAAACAAGTATACAAAAAAAAATATATATATATAAATTTCCATATATAAATACAAAAAAGGACAACAAAAAGAGAAACCGATAAACAACATGGTGTATCTTGTTTGAAAAAGGAGTAGGAAGAAGTATACACTTTTTTATACCTACCCCTTTCTAACTATTCATCATAATTGATGGAATTGGATTCTATATAATTCAATACAACTGTACATATAAATACATATAATTATACAGCCTAAGTACTAAACAAATCCCATATAACGCGCAATTTCTACTGTATATATACACACATACACATATACATACATATACATACATACATACATACCTACATAAATATATATACATATATATACACACACACACATACATGTATATACGTATATACACACACACACATATGCATCTATACATATACATATATATACATACACACACATACATGTCTACACACATACACATACCTATATATACATGTACATACACACACACACACACACATACATACACTATATTACCAAAAGTATTCGCTCACCTGCCTTTACTCATACTATGAACTGAAGTGCCATCCCATTCCTAACCCATAGAGTTCAATATGATGTCGGTCCACCTTTTGCAGCTATTACAGCTTCAACTCTTCTGGGAAGACTGTCCACAAGGTTGAGGAGAGTGTTTATAGGAATTTTTGACCATTCTTCCAAAAGCGCATTGGTGAGGTCACACACTGATGTTGGTCGAGAAGGCCTGGCTCTCAGTCTCCGCTCTAATTCATCCCAAAGGTGTTCTATCGGGTTCAGGTCAGGACTCTGTGCAGGCCAGTCAAGTTCATCCACACCAGACTCTGTCATCCATGTCTTTATGGACCTTGCTTTGTGCACTGGTGCACAGTCATGTTGGAACAGGAAGGGGCCCGCTCCAAACTGTTCCCACAAGGTTGGGAGCATGGAATTGTCCAAAATGTTTTGGTATCCTGAAGCATTCAAAGTTCCTTTCACTGGAACTAAGGGGCCAAGCCCAGCTCCTGAAAAACAACCCCACACCATAATTCCTCCTCCACCAAATTTCACAGTCGGCACAATGCAGTCTGAAATGTACCGTTCTCCTGGCAACCTCCAAACCCAGACTCGTCCATCAGATTGCCAGATGGAAAAGCGTGATTCATCACTCCAGAGAACGCGTCTCCACTGCTCTAGAGGCCAGTGGCGGCGTGCTTTACACCATTGCATCCGACACTTTGCATTGCACTTGGTGATGTGTGGCTTGGCTGCAGCTGCTCGGCCATGGAAACCCATTCCATGAAGCTCTCTGCGTACTGTACTTGGGCTAATCTGAAGGTCACTTGAAGTTTGTAGCTCTGTAGCAATTGACTGTGCAGAAAGTCGGCGACCTCTTTGCACTATGCACTTCAGCATCCGCTGACCCCTCTCCGTCACTTTACGTGGCCTACCACTTCGTGGCTGAGTTGCTGTTGTTCCCAAACGCTTCCATTTTGTTATAATAGAGCTGACAGTTGACTGTGGAATATTTAGGAGCGAGGAAATTTCACGACTGGATTTGTTGCACAGGTGGCATCCTATGACAGTTCCACGCTGGAATTCACTGAGCTCCTGAGAGCGGCCCATTCTTTCACAAATGTCTTGTTTCACAGTCTGTATACCTGAGTACTTGATTTTATACACCTGTGGCCAGGCCAAGTGATTAGGACACCTGATTCTGATCATTTGAATGGGTGAGCGAATACTTTTGGTAATATAGTGTACATCTATATCTACGCATCTATGTATCTATCTATTTATATATATACATACTTATACATACATACACATACACACATACATACATCCTACACATACTCCCAATTAACACCCTTCCTCTTCCAGATACCTATTGATAAAAGACTGTTTATACCTCTTTTTAAACTGGTTTATGTTTGTACTCTGTTTAATCTCTAGCTCCAGACTGTTCCACAAGTCCACCCCACAGATTGATATGCTCATACTTTTCATTTTAGTTCTGACACTGAGTTTCTTAAAGTTCAGTTCTCCTCTCAAATTATAGCCACCTTCTCTTTCCCTGAACATTCGTTGTATATTTTTTGGCAACAGGTTATTTCTGGCTTTGTACATAATTTGTGATGTTTTAAATTTGACCAGGTCCATAAATTTCAAGGTATTTGATTTAATAAATAATGAGTTTGTGTGGTCTAGATATCCTACCTTGTTTAGTATCCTTATTGCTTTTTTTTGTAATATGCATATTGGCTGTAGGGTGCACTTGTAGTTATTTCCCCAGACCTCCACGCAGTAAGACAGATATGGTAGAAACAGTGAACAGTACAGAGTGTGTAATGATTTATGATCTAGTAAGTGTTTCGTTTTCCCTAGTATTCCAGTGCATTTTGCCAGTTTAGCTCGGACGTGGCTTAAATGTGGTTTCCAGCTTATTTTGTGGTCTATGATCACTCCAAGAAATTTACTCACATAAACTCTTCCTATGCGTGTATTGTTTATCGTCAGGTTTATCTGTACATTTGTGTTATGTTTTCCAAACAGCATGATCTTTGTTTTCCCCAGATTCAGTGATAGTTTGTTTTTGTCGAACCACAGTTTCACCTTATTCATTTCTGTAGTGATCATCCCCAAAATCTGCTGCAAATTGTCCCCAGAACAAAAAATATTTGTATCGTCTGCAACAAGACAAATTTCAATAATTTAGATACATTGCATATATCATTGATGTATAGTATAAACAGTTTTGGCCCTAATACTGACCCTTGTGGTACCCCACAAGTAATATCTGTATAGGCTGATTTATATTCACCTATTTGCACAAATTGTTTCCTGTTACTTAAATAACTCCTCATCCAGCTCAGCCCAATCCCCCTAATACCATACTTTTCTAATTTATTGAATAATATATTGTGATCCATGGTATCGAAAGCTTTTTTTAAATCAATAAAAACTCCAATTGCTATTTTTTTGTTGTCAATACAATTTGTGATTTCTTCTGTTAATTCCATGAGTGCCAATGAGGTTGATCTGTCCGTTCTGAATCTGTATTGACATCTCAGTGGATGAAATGACATTTCATCCACTGCTGCCAAAAAGATTGTATTTATATTTCTTTCCCCGTTATCCTCAACAGCCCCACCTTCTGTTGTCTCTGTTTCCTTGATTTTTGCTGCCAGTTCTGGTCCCACACTTACAAAGTATTTGTTAAAGCTGTCAACCACCTCCTCCATATTATTTATTATCTTATCATTCTCTGTAAAGTATTCAGGATAATTTGCATTTTTATTTCCGTTTCTTATAATACCATTTAATACACTCCATAAACCTTTAATATTATTTTTATTTTTCTCCAATATTTTATTATAGTATTCCTTTTTACATATCCTCATAATATTAGTTAACTTATTTTTATATTTTTTATACTTTTCCTCTGCCTCTGTGGTTCGGTGCTTTATAAAATTCCTATAAAGTGTATTTTTCTTTTTGCAGGCGTTTTTTAACCCTCTAGTGATCCACGGACTATTTTTGTATTTATGTACATTACTGTATTGTTTCACAGGACAATTTTTATCATATAATGAATTAAATATTTTTAAGAATTCATCATATGCGTTATCAATATCTTTTCCATCATATACATTATTCCAATTTTGTACTATTAAATCATTTTTTAGTGATCTCATTGCTTCCTCAGTTTTCACTCTTTTGTATGTATACTTTTTGGTATAATTTTTCTTCCTATAATTACAATAATATACCACAAAAATAGGAAGGTGGTCACTAATGTCTGTCATTAGAAGCCCGCTCTCTGTGTTGTTTTCCATAGTGTTTGTAAATATATTGTCAATTAAGGTAGCACAATGTGAGGTGATTCTGCTTGGTTTGGTGATTGTTGGATATAGGCCCATACTATACAGTAAATTAATAAAATCATTTGTCATTTTATGTTTTTTTGGGTTTAGGAGGTCGATGTTGAAATCACCACAGATGAACATAACTTTTTGCATAGAATTTGTAAACATGCTTTCCATCCAGTCTTTAAATCTTTCAGTGTCTGATCCAGGTGCTCTGTATATGCAGCTTACAATTACATTTTTCATCTTTTCCATATATATTTCCACCGTAATACACTCAAGTAGATCATCCACCACTGCTGTCATATTTTCAATTACTTTATATTTCAAACTTTTATCTATATATAGTGCAACCCCTCCACCATTCTTGTTCTTTCTGTTCACATAATTAAGTTCATATCCATCCAGATCAAAATCTATTCCCTTCTCCTCACTAATCCAGGTTTCTGATATGGCTATGATATTAAATGGAATCTTAAACTGTCTCAGATATTCTTTTATGTAGTTAAAATTGGCATACATGCTTCTACTATTGAAATGAATTATTGACATTTTATGCTCTGATTTAACAATTTTGTTAAACTGATCTTCTGAGTAATAACTGCAACTGTTATTGATATCACTGTATAGGTTGTTTTCCGGATCAATATTGTTTTCTATATCTTGTGTTTTGTGCTCTGTGTATTCTCTGTGCATTCATTCATTCATCTTCTAAACTGCTTATCCTCACAAGGGTCTCAGGGGGTTGCTGGAGCCTGTCCCAGCGCACATAGGGCGGAAGGCAGTGAAACACCCTGGACAGGTCGCCAGTCCATCGCAGGGCACAAGAAAATATAAAGAATACAATTATTTCTACATGAATGAAATAACTGCATCAATCATGCTGAAATGTGCAGTGCAAATAGATGGCTAATAGAATGGTACATTAGAATAAACGGAGCAACGTAACACACGGCGACTTACTCTTCACCAACACACTCATTGGACAATACGCCGGAGACTGACGGTGCTATGACTCCTCCCACCGTCTCTTCAATGTGAACACATGAGGACCCCAACAGTGCTGCCTACAATAAGTGCCTGACTGAAAAGAGAAGGACCTGCGACGTCCTGAAAAGTGCCTGAACAAAATGTAATCCACGTATGCTCCTGCTAACAAAGGCTGAGAGGGGAGGAGCCACACCATGAACAACTCTGTCAGTCACACACACATCTGCATACCTGAGCAGGTTTTCCAGCTCAGGAACTTCTATTTTCTTCAAAGTGGGCGCTGGTGGAAGTGATGCGGCCTCTTATCAAGAGTCTCCAGTGTTTGTTTCTCCAATAACTGTAGTGGCTTCAGCAGGAGCGGACTGGCCATCTGGACGTTCTGGAGAATACCGGCCGGCCGGTCTTTTTTTTTCCTCCCCTTTTTGCTTGTAATCTACTGTTGTTCCATGTCCGGACCAATAGGTGGCAACAATGCGCCGGTAGGCCCTTAGATGCGCAGGCTTACTCGCCACTCAGCCGTGTCAAAGATACTCGTGGTCGTGTGTGCAAGTTGAGATGACTAGAGAGAGACCATCAGGGCCGCCGCTCCCTATACGCAGACTACGCTTTTGGTGGGCTTTTGGTGACTGAGGCAGGGCTCTCAAGTCTCATTGGGAGAAGGGAGGCAAATCTGGGTGGCTCAACCCCTCCAGTGGTTTCACCTGCACCTGCACCACCAAGAAAAAACATTCCAACAGCTGCACCGGCACCGTACGAGTCCAAAAGGCAGAGCGCACTGACATAGATTGTGTAACAAAGCGAAGAGGTGCCACTCCGCTCTATTTTCACTGGCTAACAGCAGCACACTGGCTTAGCTTGTCTATTCAGAGAAGAGGTATCACTTTGGCTTATTTTTCAATCTGTTATCACAGGCATACTACTGCTCATTCATTGGTAGCTGAATTGTTAGGTCTGTTTGATAAGTAATTTACATTTTTAAAACAAACAATAATTTAACATGTTGTTAAATCATTTGTGTGCATTTTAGTCATTAACATTTTACACTGACATTAAAAACACTCTTTTGGTAGTAAAACAGTAAAGTAATAGAGTAAAAGGTAAAAAACGGAATTCCCAAAACTTTAAGGGAGGGGAGAGAGTGAGTTTTCATGCATCCGTTGTTTTGGGCCGGGCTTAGTCAAAGTCCAGGGCTGTTTTTTAGTCTGGCCCTGGGCTTCAGAGCTGTGGAATCAGCCTGTGAGCAGCTTGTTAAAGCACAGCTAATGTGAGAGAGGATCACTGACTGCAGCAACATCTTAGCAGCTTGACTTGACATGGAGTTCCTCATGAGCCTCAAATTCAACAAACTCAGTTTGACTCGCTGACAGACTTTTTTTCCCCGAGCCTTGAAGGAGAGATGGCAGTGGATCGGAACGCTGAGATCCTTCAATTCTGTTGCGACTTGTTCCCACTTCTGTTTGACTCCTGAACACAAAGCAGCAAACATTCAGCTGTTTAGATGCTGCAGCTGCAGTTTCTGCTGTTTGTTCTCAGCTGCTTTTACCTGCTGAACCAAACCAAATCACATTTGATGGGTCACAGGTGTAGCCTATCACCACAGGCGGCGCTAGGGCATCGGGAATGGGGAAGCTAAACAAAAAAAAAAAAAATGTTACCCAGCAGCAGCAGACTGACGCTTATAATAATAAAGGCTCCATCTTGCTAACAAGACCCAATGAACCCTATTTAACTGAGAATTACACTCAAAATTACAATAATATTTCATATAGGCTAGGCTGATATTGCTGATGTCGTCAAACTGAGATGGCGCAGCAGAATAATTCATTCATTCTTTACACAGATTAATACTCATTGGCTACTGTAGTAGCCCATATTAATTCATTAATTATAAAACGGCTGCTTCCCATCCTTAAATGTGATTGGCTGAGCCGCGTTCCATGCCGTTGTAAAATCAGTGTAACCCACTGGCAGACCGCAGCACAAAATATCCCTGCGCCAGTGTAAACGGAAATGCGTTGCCTAGCAACCAACTACTCTGCGCTCCACTTCCTCGTTAGGTCACATTTGTCTTTTGTAGACTTTTGTCAACAAAATGTCAGACTTTGTGGTGAATTTTGATTTGCTGGGTGGCCTGAGCCTGGATGAGTGGTTGGAGGAGCTGCTTGGTGTCTGTTAAAAGACGCTGAATTCACCACCAGCAACAATGTTTTCACCGGTGTGGTAAAGAAACTCCGCCGAGAAGGACGTGACAAATCTTCCCACCACCAAGCCATAACCGAGGCAGACTGCCAGAAGATGAAGCACTTTCAGGCACGAAGCTCAGACACACCTTGGGGGCTTGTCTGTAAAGTCTGGTTTGACATGCAGCTTCATATGGGACGCAGGGCGAACGAGGGCAACCGCAAATTAAAGGCCGACTCCTTCAGCATTCGCCACGACGAAAATGGCCTAAAATATGTCACCCTGTCTTTCAACGAATGCACAAAAAATCTCAAAGATGCTGCCGAAAAAACATAGACAGTCTGAGGGGATTCATATATGAGCAGCCGGGTAACCCACTGTGTCCGGTGGCCTCCCTGGAGAAATAGCCTACCTCTCCCTGCTGCCTCCTGATCCTCCTGCCTTTTATCTCCACACAAAGTGGACACAGTGGGCTCTAGTTTCGCAGACCTGGTGAGGCGGGGACACAGTGCAGCTGTGCTTCGCCAACTGGGTGTGGCCAGGTGGATTTTGCAAGTTTGGCACGCCGTGCTCGGTGGTGCAAGGACTCCGCCATCCCTCCTGCCGGCGGAGGGGAGGAGAGAAGGCGTGGAGTGGGTTTGACACAGCCGATTCACATTTAACCAATCAAATGAGCCCCTGTCCTCGCCTTTAAAATGCGCTGGGCGAAGGCGTAATGAACGTTTACACAGTTGACATGGAGGAAGAGAGCAGCAGCAGCAACACACACTCAGGACAAAGAGGCCAGTCTTGACTGCTGGAATGTTGCTGGAGCTTCCATCCATCCATCTGTCCATCCATCCATCCATCCATCCATCCATCCATGCATCTATCCTTACATTCGTCTTCCTCATTCCCGTCTTTCCATTACCTCCCTGCCTCACATCTCTCTTTTTCCAGCTCTGTCACCGTCAGTGTTGTAATGTAACGAAGTACAAATACTTCGTTACTGTACTTAAGTAGAATTTTCACATATCTGTACTTTACTTCGTTATTTATATTTCTGACAACTTTTACTTTTACTCCACTACATTTCCGAAATAAAATGTGTACTTTTACTCCGATACATTTCTCTTAACCACCTTCGTTACTCGTTACTTCAAAATAAAAGTTGAGTTGGTGACGTAATTCCTGTTTGTTATCGTTTCAACCGCGGCTGCCAAGTGCCAAGAAGAAGCTCCGCCACCGGACACAGTGGGTAACCGGCTGCCCATGTATGAATCGCCGCAGGCTTTCTATGTTTTTTTTTCGGCAGCATCTTTGTGATTTTTTGTGCATTCGTTCGTGAGTACTGAAGGAGTCGGTCTTTAATTTGCGGTTGCCCTCGTTCGCCCTGCGTCCCATATGAAGCTGCACGTCAAACCAGACTTTACAGACAAGCCCCCAAGGTGTGTTTGAACTTCGTGCCTGAAAGTGCTTCATCTTCTGGCAGTCTGCCTCGGTTATGGCTTGGTGGTGGGAAGATCTGTCACGTCCTTCTCGGCGGAGTTTCTTTACCACACCGGTGAAAACATTGTTGCTGGTGGTGAATTCAGCGTCTTTTAACAGACACCAAGCAGCTCCTCCAACCACTCATCCAGGCTCAGGCCACCCAGCAAATCAAAATTCACCACAAAGTCTGACATTTTGTTTACAAAAGTCTTGGAACAAATGTGACCTAATGAGGAAGTTGAGTGCAGAGTAGTTGGTTGCTAGGCAACGCTATGTCCGTTTACACTGGCGCAGGGATATTTTGTGCTGCGGTCTGCCAGTGGGTTACACTGATTTTACAACGGCATGGAACGCGGCTCAGCCAATCACATTTAAGGATGGGAAGAACCCGTCTTATAATTTCAAATAATAACTCGCTCTCATGACAGCTGTGTTGTTGCCAGTTGCCAAGTTCAGTTTGTCCAAACAGGGAGGCTGAGAGACAGAGAGAGCTGTTGATGGTGACAGAAGTTTAACACTAATGTTAAAAAGTTGAAGCTTTTTTCTCCTGTACCCGGGTGGCTTTTACTGTAAGGAAGCCACAATAAATTCATTATCAAAATTCTAACCGCTCACTTTGTTTAAATACTTTTACTTTTACTTCTAATACTTAAGTACAGAAAATATCAGAAAATTACTTTTGATACTTAAGTACAATAAATGTCAGGTACTTTAAGACTTTTACTCAAGTAATATTCTAAAAGGTGACTTTAACTTCTACCAAAGTCATTTTCTGGTGAGATACTTGTACTTTTACTCAAGTATCGCTTTCAAATACTTTATACAAGACTGGTCACCGTCTGTTAAAGTTATTGATTTTTACGAGCAAATATAAATTTTACTGTGAAGCCCCCATTTTTAATGAATGTTTTTACCTCAAAGGATAATCCTCGCCATATTCAAATAAATAGCCTACATGTTTGTTTTGCAACTTTCAACTCCAACACTTACTGATACAACAACACACTAGAGATTAAAACAAAGGTTGAAGTTTTTACATTCGCTGTTCTAAACGTCCAGAGTCTGGCAAGGAACTGATGCATTTTACATTTTCAATTTGTGTGGAGTCAGAGTTTCCCCTAGAAAAAAAATTGGCACCGGACAACGTGACCGGCAGGTTTTCAATTTACCAGACAAATGTTTGAAATTCCGGTCAAATATTATCTGAATTTATTGAGCTTAAAATTATATGCAGGCTGTATAAGAATATCAAGGCATGTCAATTCATAGCGTAATCTTTTTATTGAAAAGTAGGCCTAGGCTATGAGTGCCGTGCGTGCGTAACTTCTAAAATAAATAAATAAATATTGCACAAGCCTGTGCTCTTTTAACATGAACATTGCATACAATTGCAAACAATTGCAACTACAATTTGCAAACACAAAAAAAGGGTCATACCATTTTAATAATGCGGCGTGCTGCCAACTTTAAACCAAATAGATGCAATAAAAACTTAATTCAGCAGCTGAATTAAAATCAAAAGTCTCAAGTGTCTCTCCACAACTTGCAATGTGCATCAGTCTTGTGACCTTGTTCTCCTCCAGGCGACTTCGCTGAGCTGTTTTGATCCGGTTCTGCAGAGAGAAACCTCTCTCTCTCTCTCTCTCTCTCTCTCTCCCTCTGGTACACTGGAGACAGAGATCACGCAGTTTTTTTTTTTGTTTGTTTGTTTTTTTTTTATTTATAAATAAAATTACGTGGAAATTGACTGTTTTAATAAAATTCAAATTGTGAATATTTTCACCGGACATTTACAAATTACAAATTAGTCCGGTGATTACCGGATAACGGAAACCCAGAGTGGAATATTTCTATATATGGAAGAAGAACTGTGTAGTTAACAGGAGCAGCTCCAGACACCATGACTGGAAAAAAGACATCACCGTACTGGACACATTGTTTGACTGACAGGCGATCAGGTTGGGTTTCCATGACGCTGCCAAACGTTGCCAATCTCCTTTGATCTGACATCAGTTGTGACGGGACAGTCAATATGGAGATAAATTTATGTGCTGATTGTGATAGTAGCATTGAATAGTGGTTTTTGTGGGTATTTATTGTTAATGTGCCTGACAATCTGTGAGGTTGTGGTGACGTGTGCGCACTGCCCGCCTGTCAGCCAAACTTCCACTGCGCCGGCTCCGCTCCGCCTTGCACTGAAAGTAGACGTGGTTTCAGATGGTGAGCTTCTGGCGCCATCTGTATACTTTTATTATTATTGTTATTGTTACAACTGATGTTAGTCATAGGCCTACGTCTGAGCAAAAACGCACCTGTCGCCAAACGCACACCACCAAAAGAGGAGTCCAAACATAACTGAACACTATTTTAACAATTGCACTATTAATGGAAATATCCAATTCAACATTAACGAGCCCAAATAGCCTGATGTGACATGATGATGGCACTAGATGAAAAAGCAATCTTAGCGTCTGTGTTGCTTGGCAACCGTTCTGTCCACTCTATCTTGCTTGGTGGAAGAATGAATAGTTCTCAATTTTATTGTTGCATTATTACCAATAAATTATTGATTTTTTTTTTTTCTTGTGTGTTTATTTTATGGGCTGTATGTAGGGTAACCGTTTTATATCAGAACGCCCCTCAGCTAGGGCTGGGTGATATACCAAAAATTTACCGATACCGAAATTTATGACGATAACCGACGTCACTTTGCTCATGTCGGTCTGTTCGGTATTTTAAAAAAACAAAATAAAAGTCGTTTTTGTCTTTTTTGGCTGTGTAGGCAGGCATGTTCATGTCCCTTTAAGACGCTGTACTACGTGTCCAGCGTGTGTGGTCACGTGACTCCACCCCTCCAGTCTGCAACAAGAAGGGAACAGTGTTGCCAACTTGGCGACTTTCTCGCTAAATCTGGCGACTTTCCAACTCTCCATGGCGACTTTTTTTGTCAAAAGTGACTAGAGACAAATCTAGTGACTTTTCCTGGTGTTACTGGAGACTTTTCTGGTATTTTGGAGACTGAAAGCTCGTGTCGTTCCTCTGCAGTTCCTGTTCTCAGCGAGCAGCGGGTGCTGCCGCGAGCCCCTCCCCCGCCCCAAAGTCCTCCCAGGCGGTCACAGCCTCCAGCTGCAGTCAGGAGAGGAGCAGAGAGGAGACCCACCACTCCGCCTGCAGGCAGCAGATGAATCACACATGCACAAAGCCGCGTTGATCGCGCCCTTATTCCTCTCCTACAGCGCCCATTACACTCCATTACAATCACATGCAAATCGCAAATTATGCAAATTAGGCGATGACGTCATTTGGCGACTTCTAGCGACTTTTAGGAGAGCCAATAGCTACTTTCCTTACTGAGGAGTTGGCAACACTGGAAGGGAAAGAGACGCTGAGGATGGAGGACGGCTCAAATGTAGAAGCGGCTCGAAGTCGATTCAGTCGAGGACGACTTGCTTATCATATTTTATACTTTAAACTTGGTTTGACTGTCAGTGGTTCAATAAATTTAACTTAAAGTATTTCATATGTATTTTCTTCAGTTATTCTCAGACAGAGTTAGAGTTGCACTTCTCAGGATGCAAACTTGTCGCCTTTCGGCTCCAATCTCTGTGTTTTTGGTCAGTCGGGTCGTTCACGTGAATCGTGTAGTTTGGAAGAGACGCCTGGCCTCCGAGTCCCATGGAAAGTTTTAACGTTAGTTTGAAGGAACCGCCTCACGTTAAATTAGACCTTGTATAACGTTATGCTTCGAGCAAAGTGGCTAACGTTAGTTAGCAAGACAAGCGGGCCATATGATGCTGGAATGTCCATCAGCAAGATAGCAAACTAATTAGCCAGCTAACGTTAGCTAGTGCTAATGGTAATTCCAGCATGGTCTGCTTGTCTTGCTAACTAACGTTAGCCATTTAGCTCTAAGCATATGCTTGCTATGTAAGGGCCTAGTCTTCCTGCAATAAATCGGTCCAGGGAGGCATACTGTCAATATCACTGTCAATTAACAAAAAAACAACAATAAAATAAATATTTATAGGCTATAGCCTTATTTTAGTGACAATTTTGGGGAAGCTAAGCTTCCCCTAGCCTCTTAATAGCGCCGCCTATGTCTATCACAACAACAGCCTCCAGACGCTGTTGGACGTTCCACTAGACGTTTTTCTCTTCGTCTCATGGCCCACCGGCCCACCGGGGAAATCCCCGGGGTGTGTGTGTAATGCGGGGCGAGTCGGGTGGGGGTCCGGGGGGTGTGTGTAATGCGGGGCGAGTCGGGTGGGGGGTCCGGGGGGTGTGTGTAATGCGGGGCAAGTCGGGTGGGGGTCCGGGGGGTGTGTGTAATGCGGGGCGAGTCGGGTGGGGGTCCGGGGGGTGTGTGTAATGCGGGGCGAGTCGGGTGCACTGCGGGACCGCGTCTTCCTCCAGTGCCTTTTTTTCCTTTCGCCCTTTCCGCACCACCTTTCCTCTTTTGTCCCCGGATTTGGGGAATTAATTTCTTAACTTGCGCCTCCTCTCCTTTCCTCCACAGACACACACACACGAGTCGCGACACCACCTCCTCAACTCGCTGCCTGTGTTTACAGTGCACTCGGACTGTTGGGGCGGGTGTTCATCAAAACAAACCAATCAGGTCTTGAGCTCTTCACAGGCTGCTGGCCCCTGATTGGCCTGTCCGTCTCTCTGACTCAAAAAAAAGGTCAGACTGGCGAGGCAGCCGGACCAGACCGGCCTGACAGCTGATTGGCCTGGCTGGCGACCTGTCTGAAAAAAAAAAAAAAAGGACAGACAGGCCACCAGGCCAGTGACAGGCCGGCGGTTCTCCTGATGTGCAGTCCGGGCCTGGCAGCAGTAACACTTCATGTCTGTTCTGCAGGATGAATGTTTTCTTCAGCGGCTGTGTTCATGGTTTTGACAGCAGAAATATTAGTTTGGAGAAATGTGCAAAATCAAATGAGACAAACTTCATGTCATTATGTCAGAAAAAGCAAACAATGAAGCGCTGCAACAAGCAGTGTTTCCCTCTTTAACAGCTTCTTCTCCACCAAATTGAACAAACCTGACAACCAATCAGAGCTCTTTGCTGTCATGTTGAACCAATGAGTGAAGAGCTTTAATTTAAGGTCATAAAAATTATACATGAAGCATCTTGTGAATGTAGTTTCTAACAAGTGAAAAATGATCTGAATAGAGAAATATTCACATCTGTATCCAGAAATCTGTAAAGTGTAAATGTAGTTTAGTTTGTGTAGAAATGGCTCTTCCAGATGTGAAGTGAATTTCCACAGCAGTTTGTGACGTCCATTCATTCAGATCCTGCTGTGAATGAAGAGGACGGCTGACACCATGTGTCATCATCAAAGAGTTAACAAATCAATAATCAAACTGTGAATCAATCAGCAGATAATAACCACAGCAGGTCTGTTGTGTCTTGTTCTCTCCATCAGATTCCTGTGAACTCAAACTGGACACAAACACAGCAAACAGACGCCTCGTCCTGTCTGAGGACAACAGGAAGGTGACATGGGGGACAGAGGAGCAGCCATATCCTGATCACCCAGAGAGGTTTGACTACTGCCTACAGATCCTGTGTAGTGATGGTCTGACTGGTCGCTGCTACTGGGAGGTCGAGTGGGAAGGAGCCGTTTCTATAGGAGTGACTTACAGAGGAATCAGCAGGAGAGGAGGCAGTGATGACTGTGAGCTTGGAGAGAACGAAAACTCCTGGAGTCTGAACTGCTATTCTGATAGTTTCTCTGCCTGTCACAACAACAGATCGACACCCATCCCTGCCCCCTCCTCCTCTCACAGAGTGTCAGTGCATCTGGACTGGCCTGCTGGCTCTCTGTCCTTCTACAGCGTCTCCTCTGACTCACTGATCCTCCTCCACACCTTCAGCAGCTCCTTCACTGAACCTCTGTACCCGGGCTTTGGGTTT
This sequence comes from Myripristis murdjan, assembly GCF_902150065.1. Taxonomy (NCBI): domain Eukaryota; kingdom Metazoa; phylum Chordata; class Actinopteri; order Holocentriformes; family Holocentridae; genus Myripristis; species Myripristis murdjan. Next base: position 39,422,748 of record NC_043992.1, on the reverse strand, counting down.
TGGTCACGTGACTCCTCAG